>NC_041392.1:601636090-601801119 GCF_002162155.2 Triticum dicoccoides | reverse complement strand
ACCACTCGGCCGGCCCGCGCGTTGCCACCGGTTAGTCACCTCATCACCACTCGGTCGCCCCGCGCGTCGCCATCGGTTGGTAACCTCATCACCACTCGTCCGCCCCGCGCGTCGCCATCAGTTGGTCACCTCATCACCACTCGGCTGTCCCGCGCGTTGCCATCGGTTCATCACCTCATCACCTCTCGGCCTCCCCGCGCATCGCCATCGGGTGAACACATCTTCACAGTCGGCCACTCGCGCACCTTCAGACCGCTAAGTCATTCTACATGCACTACATTCTGTTATTTCCGCATTCCCGAGTATCCTGTAATTCACACATCACGTTCACTTGGAGGCCACGCCACCGAGTATACCTCTACGCTCGGCTGCTTATTTCCACATACTGGCTTAGCACTGGTTATGTGACTCCGGAGTCCAACATCTATTTTTTTTCGCATACGTCATTCACGAATATCATGTGTTCTTCATTTCGAGTTTGCATCGGTCCTCGGGGGCTGCAACTCAGTCGGAATAGTACACTTCCGTTTTACTTGAGCCAGCACTCCAACGAATTCAGTCGGATCCGTCATTTCGACAAGTTCGAATCCTTCGCTCTTTCAGACTCTTGTTGGTTAACCATCAAGCCCCTTGCACTCCCAGTGGGTGTTTATGGGTGTTATTCACACAAATCATTTTAGCACACATCAAATTTCCTCGAGAAATTATTTCATTGGCTTGTGCCTTTTTTACACAAGTTACATGATCACTCGACGGCCCTATGCGCCAACTTCATCGCTGCTCGGACTCGGTCACCATACCGGTCCTAGAGCACCACAACACCGACCTTGTCGCTCTATTGACTTCAAACACATCCGGCCAACCCCTCTGTGGAATCCTATGCATCGTATCAATGATATAGACCTCGTCGTCAGGCATGAGACAGATAAGTCCTTTTATAATTAAACTTCACACTTCACCCCTTTGCGAGTTTGCCTCTTTCGAGCATCACTTGGAAGCTTCTCCTCATCTTTACCCGAGTCCGGCTCGATGAATTGCAAATCATCCATTCAAAACTATATTTCTCGTATTCCGACATGTCCGTTGTCGAAGCATGTAGTACATCCGGGGGCTACGCGGCACTTGGCTGGACACGCAATCTTTCACTCGGCTGCCCTGTGCGTCGTCACTCGGCCACCTCGTGCATCCTCACCCGTCCGTCCCCGCGCATCACCACTTGGCTGGACACGTAGTCCTTCACTCGGCCATCTCGCGCATCCTCACTCGGCCATCCCGCATGTCTCCACTCGGTTGTGCACGTCTTCACCACTCGGCCGCTCCGCGCGTCGCCTCTCGGTTGTGCACATCTTCACCACTCAGCCGCCCCACGCGTTGCCACTCAGTTGCGCACGTCTTCATCATTTGACCACCTCGCACATCATGACTCGGTCGTCCCGCGTGTCGCCACTCGGTTGGGCACGTCTTCACCACTCGGACGCTCCACGCGTCATCACTCAGTTGTACATATCATCGCCCCTCGGGCACCTCGCGCGTCACCATCAGTTGGACATGTCTTTACCTCTACACCCTCAGCACGGGAATGACTAAGTTACTCATATGATCAAACCTTATATCACACTCTATAGCAACCTTACCTCTTTCGAGCATCACTCGGGGGCTACGCACATCCATTGGCCATGTTGCCCTCAGGGGTTACGCCCATTCGATCAACCCATTGATCACATCAGGAATATCTTTCTAACCATACATGCTCGTTCCGCCGAAAATCTATAAGGGTAGTACTGTCCACTCGGACGATCGCCCAAATCCTTTCTTGAAGTCATCTTCAGGACTGCAAAAGGGTGAAAATGACACTCCTCTACGGATACACTTGGCCCTTATCCTAGGCTCCAAGGCGTTAGTTTCACAAACTTGGACTCAGAGATGGCATGTGCTGGTGTTCCCCTGGGATAATGAGTGGCATCTCTACGGAGAGTCAGCCCACACACTAGCCTCGCCATTCGGGTTTCATGGCACGTCCATGTCAGACCACTAGTCTATCTCCTCCGGGAGACATACGAGTGCCACCAAGTTTTTCCTCGCAGTCAACATACTTTGATTAGTCGGGAAGCACGTCCGCTCGGGAAAATGCCCCTTTCATGCAAAGGGCTGAAAATAAAACTCCTCTTCGGATACAATGTGCTCTTACAAATACCCCCTTCATGCAAAACATGACGGTTCATATAAGAAGTACTACTGGAACGGTTACTCCCTGGAGTGTCCAGCATTTTTCTACAGTCGGTAGTTTCAAGGCCGAATTCATTCCTCGTGCCGAGAGCACAAAGGCTCACCTGCTTGACCAAGTTCCAGGTTGAATTTATTTATAGTGCCAAGTGCACGAAGATCAGTTCGACTGACTCAGCTCCAGGCTGAGCTTATTTACCATGCCAAGCGCTTGAAGATCCATCCAATTGACTCAATTTCAGACAAAGATATTTACCATGCCGACTGCATGGAGGTTTACGAGGAGACTTAAACCCTCTGCCAGGCTCATCTAGTCCGACAGAGGCTCGGGGACTACACCCAGTGGGTGCACTCAGCGTGCCCCCACTGAAAGAGAACTCAGAAAGAAACATTTTGCTCGATGCAAAACCAGCTCCAGAATTACCCGACCTCCGAGTCAAAGAAGAACAAGTTCGATCAGTACTAGCTAAGAAGATTTTTAGTTCTCAGACCCCCGCCGACTGCCCGCAGTCGACGGCAGTCTCGGGGACTACACCCAGTGGGTGCACTCAGCGTGCCCCCACTGGAATGGTATCCACTCGGAACGGTCCGCCCGGTCTGAGTGACGGCCAAACAACAAAAAAAGACACATTCCAGGCATGAAGAAATTCCAAGTAATCAGTTACTCGATGTAGGACCAGCTCCAAATCACTCCAAAAAAATTGCTATAAGGTGAGTTTAACGCTCCTCCGCGGACCCATTTGAGCTCATTTCACTCGGACACCATGCAGTCTTGAATCCATCAAGGCACAACATGGAGATAAGATCGTCGGGTGACCAGAGGGAGTTCATAAGTGCCTCCGTAGCACTTGACTCATCTAGGAATTCACCTCGACTCGACCCGCTCAACCTCGACCGATTCGGGGGCTAATGACGAGGACATGTATTGTGGGTAGGGTAACAGGCCTGACCTAAAGGCCCTACCCATGGACACTGTATACTTTGTACTGGGCCCCTGGGCCAGATCGCTATCCAGATGTACCAAAACTTGAAAGTCACTCGGACAGCAACAACCACTCGGAGCATGGTACTTCACTCGACGAGCTCATTCCACTCGGCCATGTAACTCACTCGGATATGCAAAGACCAATAGTCAGCATGACGGTTTGTAGTGGGGAGGCATTATGGCATTGATGCTCCACCGTGTAACATAAGGGGTGAGGGGGTGGCGCACTCTATATAAGCCACCCCCACCACTAGACTAGGGGGCTTTTTTCTTCCATCTCTCTCTCTCTCTTTTTCACCATTAGTCTCAGGACTACGGGGATCCGTTCTCCTCTCATTATAATCTCCGGATACATACTAAGATAAAACAAAGCCTCTCTGGAGCATGAGACGTAGGGTTGTTATCTCCACCGTGAGAGGCCGAACTCGCTAAAACCATCGTGTCACCCATATGCATCTCGATAGATCATGCTCCTTTATCCTACCCCTCTCTTATTGTCGGAATCGTTACCACAATAGGGGACACCGTAGCGGTGTACAACCCCGGATATGAACTCTATCACTGGTCCGGATTCGGCCGTTTTAACTGGTTTGGCTTCTATCCATTTGGTGAATTTATCCACCATGACCAATAGGTACTTTTTCTTATGGCTTCCTCCTTTAAGGGGTCCAACCATATCAATCCCCCAGACCGCGAAGGGCCAAGTAATGGGTATTGTTTGGAGGGAGGTGGGTGGCATATGGCTTTGGTTTGTAAAGAGCTGGCAACCGACGCAATGTTGAACGAGATCCTGTGCGTCTGCTCGAGCTATCGGCCAGTAGAAACCTATACGGAAGGCCTTACTTACAAGGGCCTGAGCTGCGGCGTGATGGCCGCCGAGTCCAGCATGAATTTCTGCCAAAAGTTGCCATCCTTCCTCCTCGGAGATGCACCTTTGCAGTACTCCGGTACCGCTTTTCTTATAAAGCTCTCCCTCGTGGACCTTGTAGGCTTTAGACCGCCACACAATGCAACATGCCTCATTTTGGTCCCCAGGGAGTTCTTGCCTATTTAGGTAAGCCAAGAAGGGTTCTGTCCACGGGGCGATGACAGCCATAATCACGTGGGCCGAAGGTGTTATCTCGGTGGCGGAGCCTCCGATTACGTCAGAGTGTTTGGGGTCTAGTGTTGTGGCCAGATCCGGGCTATTTTTGCCGGTGTCCCCTTCCCACACCACGGATGGCTTAAACAGCCTTTCCAAGAAGATATTAGGTGGGACAGGGTCGCGCTTAGCACCGATTCGGGCAAGGATATCCGCCGCTTGATTGTTTTCTTGGACCACATGGTGGAATTCGAGCCCCTCAAATCGAGCTAACATTTTGAGGATGGCATTGCGATAAGCCGCCATTTTTGGGTCCTTGGCATCAAAATCTCCATTTATTTGAGATGTTGCGAGGTTCGAATCCCCACGCACTTCTAGGCGTTGAATGCCCATGGAGACTGCCATCCGGAGACCATGCAACAGGGCCTCATATTCGGCTGCGTTGTTGGAGTCTGTGTATAATATTTGGAGTACGTATTGGACTGTATCTCCGGTTGGGGATGTCAGGACGACGCCTGCTCCCAGACCCGCCAGCATTTTAGAGCCGTCGAAGTGCATGATCTAATTGGAGTACGCGTCGTATTCTTTAGGGAGTTTGGCTTCTGTCCATTCGGCGACGAAATCGGCCAGTACTTGTGACTTAATGGCTCGCCGTGGTTTGTAAGATATGTCGAACGGGAGGAGCTCAATAGCCCATTTAGCAATCCGGCCCATGGCATCGCGGTTGTTTATAATGTCGTTGAGTGGAACCTCGGAGGCCACCGTAATTGAACACTCTTGAAAGTGGTGTCATAGTTTTCGGGATGCCATGAAGACCGCGTATGCTATCTTTTGATAATGTGGGTAGCGGGATTTGCATGGAGTGAGGACAGTAGATACATAGTATACCGGCTTTTAAAGCGGTAACTTATGTCCAACCGTTTCTCGTTCAATGACGAGCACTGCGCTTACAACCTGGTGTGTTGCCGCTATATATAACATCATTGGTTCGCCGATATTTGACGCGGCCAAGATTGGGTTGCTGGCCAAGGCAGCTTTTATTTCTTCCAATCCGGCCATAGCCGCGTCCGTCCACTCGAAGTGTTCAGTGTGACGAAGAAGGCGATAAAGAGGTAATGCCTTTTCTCCCAATCGGGAGATAAAGTGGCTTAAGGCAGCCACGCATCCAGTTAATTTCTGGATTTGCTTGAGGTTTGTTGGGATAGCCAACTATGATAGAGCTTGCATTTTAGCCGGATTTGCTTCAATTCCTCTGTTGGAAATGATGAAGCCCAAGAGCTTTCCGGCGGGTACGCCGAAAACGCATTTTTCCGATTGAGCTTAATGTCATATGTTCGGAGATTGTCGAACGTGAGCCTCAAGTCGTCTATCAAAGATTCGATGTGTCTGGTTTTAATCACCACATCGTCTATGTATGCCTTCACTATTTTACCGATTTGTGCTTCCAGGCATGTCTGAATCATGCTTTGATAGGTCGCACCGGCGTTTTTAAGCCCGAAAGGCATGGTGTTGAAACAGAAGGGGCCGTATGGGGTAATGAATGTCATTGCGGCTTGATCAGGCTCCGCCATCTTGATTTGATGGTATCCGGAGTATGCGTCGAGGAAACACAATGAGTCGTGTCCCGCGGTAGCATCGATAATTTGGTCAATGCGGGGGAGGGGGAAGGGATCCTTGGGGCAAGCTTTGTTAAGGTCCTTAAAATCGACACATAGGCGCCAGGATTTGTCCTTCTTTGGTACCATCACCAGGTTTGCTAGCCAGTCCGGATGTTTTATTTCTCTAATGAATCCGGCCTCGAGTAACTTGGCTAGTTCTTCTCGCATGGCTTGTCGCTTGGGTTCGGGGAAACGCCGAAGAGTTTGCTTGACCGACTTGTATTCCTTTAGAATGTTTAGGCTATGCTCGGCCAGCCTGCGTGGGATGCCTGACATATATGAAGGATGCCAGGCGAAGATGTCCCAATTCTCGCGTAAGAACTCCCGCAGTGCAGCGTCTGTTGTGGGAGCTGTGCCCCGATGGATGCTGTTTTTGTAGGGTCCGTTGGGTGGACCTGGAATTTGACTATTCCATCCGCTGGTTTAAAAGAGGTGGACTTGGGTCTTTTTTCAAGTATCACGTTGTCCCTGTCCACTGTAGAGCGCAACGTAGTTAGTTCTTCGGCTGCGAGGGCTTCAAACAATGCTTCGAGGGCCAGTGCGGCGGTTTTGTTTTCGGCACTGAATGCTATGTCCGGATCACTAGCGAGAGTGATGATTCCATTGGGACCGGGCATATTGAGCTTCATGTACCCGTAATTGGGTATAGCTTGGAAGATCGTGGATGCCTCTCGCCCTAGAAGGGCGTGGTATCCGCTGCTAAACGGGGCCACTTGGAATGTGATTTCTTTGGACCTGTAATTCTCCGGCGTGCCGAATACCACATCTAGTGTGATTTTTCCCGCACATCGTGCCTCCCGACTAGGGATGATTCCTCTGAAGGTCGTGCTGCTTTGCTCAATGCGGCTCTTGTCTATTTCCATTTTTCTAAGAGTCTCCTCATAGATGAGGTTTAATCCGCTGCCACCGTCCATGAGTACTTTAGTAAGCCGGAAGCTGTCCACAATTGGACTAAGGACCAAAGGGGCTGGAGCTCGGGCTGTGCGGAATTGAGGTTCGTCACTGGCATTGAAGGTTATGGCCGTGTCGTTCCATGGATTTATCGCTACGACATCACAGACTTTGGCGAGGCTGCGAAGTGCCCGCTTGCGCCTATTGTTTGAGGTGAAAGTCTCAAAGACTGTCAGTACTGTATTGTTATTTTCCACGGGAGGGTGCTCTGCGGTATTGTTGAAGAGGAGATCCTCGCCGCTCCTGGCCACCTACCGGAGTATCCAACATGCTCTAAGGCTGTGTGTTGGCATGGTATCCGATGTACTGTGAATTTTGCATGGCCCATTGAGCCATCCCTCCAATACCGTTCCGTGCCCTGTAGTGGGTTTTGGCTTCTTTGTAATTGGATTGGGTGACTTACGAGAGTACACCCTTTTAGTTCGGACAGTGGGTTTAGTTAGAGCCGGAGGATCCCAGAATTCTGTTTGGGATTTCCAAGTGCTTTCCATCGCACAATACTTCCATACTATGGACGCCAAGTCAGCGAAGTGTGTTATATCACGGTGACTTATGGCGTTGAGGATTCCCTTGTCCGTGCAATTTTTGCAAATGAATGAAATTGCGTCTTCCTCGCGACAGTCCTTCGCCTTGCTTATTGCAAGGAGGAATCTAGCCCAATAGTGATGTACTGTCTCTTTGGGCTCTTGTCTAATATGGGAAAGATCACTTATGTGAGGGTGGGTGGTAGATTTAAGTCCAAACCCTGGCCCGGTCTGAGACCCAAAGGAGTTCCCGAGCTTGGTAGTTCGGGATCTGGGACGTTGCCCAACGGTACTAGCCTGTTGTTTGATTCCAGGTTCGAAGCTTGGGCCATGTCCTCCCGTAGACGGGTATCCGGCTCGGAGAGCTCGGGAATCCGGACATAGTTTGTCCTCAAAACAGAGGAAGAATCGCCGCGTCGCTCCTCCACCACCGCTATCTGATGGGTAACCGGCGGAGAGTTAATCTCCCTTTGGTCGGGTTTAAGCCCGATCCGATCATAATCCATAGCGACTCCCAAGGCGGCGATGCGATCCAACAGCTCATTCAAAGAAGAGAGCTCCATTGGATCCATCTGCTCGGTGAATCCCGAGCCGACGTGGAGGCTGTTTTTGATGACCCGAGAAGTCATCGTCGGCGCGACAGCCGATGGGGCGGTCACGACGAAGCCGCCTAATCGGAGAGTTTGGCCTACAGCCAGGGCTCCCCCAAAGGTAACGATGTCCCTGACAACAAGGCGAGCCATCAGGCCTTACCGTGACAGCACAGTGGAACTCTCAATCAAAGCACCAATGTCGGTGTCAAAACCAACGGATCTCGGGTAGGGGGTCCCGAACTATGCGTCTAAGGCGGATGGTAACAGGAGGCGGGGGACACAATGTTTACCTAGGTTCGGGCCCTCTCGATGGAGGTAATACCCTACTTCCTGCTTGATTGATCTTGATGATATGAGTATTACAAGAGTTCATCTACCACGAGATCGGAAAGGCTAAACCCTAGAAGCTAGCCTATGGTATGATTGTTGTTGTCCTACGGACTAAAACCCTCCGGTTTATATAGACACCGGAGGGGCTAGGGTTACACAGAGTTGGTTACAAGGGAGGAGATCTACATATCTAAATCGTCAAGTTTGCCTTCCACGCAAAGGAGAGTCCCATATGGACACGGGACGAAGTCTTCAATCTTGTATCTTCATAGTCCAACAGTCCACCAAAGTATATAGTCCGGCTGTCCGAGGACCCCTAATCCAGGACTCCCTCAATGACACCTCAAGGTCGTCCGCCCCAGGAGGTGGGGAGACAGGGGAAGGTGTTTCGCTCTCCATCATCTCCAGAAGAAGATCCCCCGAAGACGAACTCTGTCGAGAAGGGCTACGAGCCGGACTGCAAGATATATGTCTCGGTTATTGTCCTCGGAGATAAAGCAGGATATATTTACCAAAGTACTCTTGTTCACTTATGGGTGCTGTATGGTAAGGATGCCCACCGGGGCAGGCCCCCCTGGCGAAGGTTTCTTCCCTCGTTTTGGAAACCTTCGTTTCCAAGTCTTCAGAGGCGGTCCTTTTCCTTCCTTGGGGAGAGGGGATTCTAGATTCTTCTCCCCGATTATCCTCCTCCACGGAGACACTAATTCCCCCGGTTTGTATGAGTAATGTGTGAAGCCCGCTTTTGGCTTCTTTATTCCTCCCTTTATCTTCCCCTGATGGCACTTGATAAGGTGCGTGCTCAAGCATCCTAGATACTACAGGATCCAGTGAGCCTTCGGGAAGGGGGCCGAACACCTGATCCTCTCCGCCTTTCTTATCCAGTCCTGGCCGAGAGCGACTTTTTTTCAGAATGATGTTGTGACAAATAAAAAGACAGCTTGTTCGGCCGCAGAATTAATTACGTGGGTATCTAGACGGTTGAAGTTGAGACCCACATCCTCGATGGTGTCCGGACACTTCATTCGTGATCCGAAGAACAACCCATACATCTCTTCGAGCGTCACGCTGAAGAATTGTTGAATAGTTCAGGGTGCTTCCGGGTTGAACTCCCACATACGGCGAGATCGACGTTGGCATGGCAGGACCCGATGAACTAGCATAACTTGCATTACCTTGACTAGACTGACATCCCACTTGAGGAGATCTCGGATGCGACTTTGCAATGTCAGCACATCATTAACTGGCCCCCAGACCAGCCCCTTGTTGACCCATGATGCTAGTTGTGGCGGGGGGCCCGAGCGGAAGGCGGGGGCAGCTGCCCACTTTGTACTTCGGGGAGCTGTGATGTAAAACCACTCCCGCTGGCATAAGTTGGACACCTCTGGGAAGGAACCCTTTGGCCATAGAGCATCGGCGCCTTTGCTTATTATGGCACCTCCGCATTCTGTGTGTCACCCATCGATCGTCTTCGGCTTCACATTGAAGGTCTTGAGCCATAAGCCGAAGTGTGGGGTGATGTGGAGGAAGGCCTCACACACGACGATAAACGACGAGATGTGAAGGATGGAATCTGGAGCTAGATCGTGGAAATCAAGCCCGTAATAGAACATAAGCCCTCTAACAAAGGGATCAAGACTAAAGCCTAGCCCTCGGAGGAAGTGGGAAACAAATACAACACTATCATTGGGTTCGGAAGTGGGGATGACCTGCCCTTGAGCAGGCAACCTGTGTGGGATTTCGGCGGTCAGATACCTGGCTTCCCTTAGCTTCTTGATGTCCTCCTCTGTGCCATCCACTGACCTTGAAGGCTGGATCCGGACATGGTTGAAGGTCTGAAGCGCTTAGCCTGAGCCTTGGGTATTGGAACTCGAGGTGGGGGAAGGGAAGGATCGAGCGCGAGAAGAAAAGGACAGGCCTTGGCCCCTTTATAAAGAGGGTGAATATCAAGCGTCCTCTGCGTGGCCGTTTGGAACTTGCCTAAAATTGAGGAGTCATACGAACAAGCACGATTGGGTTACCCACACCCGTATTGATGAGAATCCAATGATAAGGGGAACACGATCTCTGCTTCGACAAGACATGCCAATAAAACCGCCTCGCAACATGTGCAGTGGTAGGCTGGGAAAAACGGTTCGTAATGACCGGACCACGGCAGGACGTCACGTTATGAAAAGTTTTCAGCAGATTAGATTTGTGGAATATTATACTCTCTACGGTGGTATGTGGAATTTTTTTTACAGAGCCGGACACAATCCTTGTGTTCAAAATCTTCTATGGAGTATTCGGAGAAGGAACCCGCCTTGCAATGACGAAGACAATCTACGCGCCGGACGCATCGTCATTGAAGCCTGGTTTAGGGGCTACTGAGGGAGTCCTGGATTAGGGGGTCCTCGGACAGCCGGACTACATACTTTGGCCGGACTGTTGGACTATGAAGATACAATATTAAAGGCTTCGTCCCGTGTTCGGGTGGGACTCTCCTTCGCGTGGAAGGCAAGCTTGGCGATTCAGATATGTAGATCTCCTTCTCTGTAACCGACTCTGTGTAACCCTAGCCCCCTCCTGTGTCTATATACACCAGAGGGTTTAGTACGTAGGACAGCAACAATCGTAATCATAGGCTAGCTTCTAGGGTTTAGCCTCTACGATCTCATGGTAGATCAACTCTTGTAATACTCATATCATCAAGATCAATCAAGCAGGAAGTAGGGTATTACCTCCATCGAGAGGGCCCCAACCTGGGTAAACATTATGGCCCCCGCCTACTATTACCATCAGGGTTAGACGCACAGTTCGGGACCCCCTACCTGAGATCCACCGGTTTTGACATCGACAGCCACCAAGTTCAGTTGACATAGCCACTGCCACAAAACCCTAGTCTTTTCGGTCTCGTCGATAGGGATCTCGGTCTCACCGAGATGGGATTGTAAACTCTCTATCTCCCTTCATAACATTTTGATCCAACCGAAATGAGTGATCGGTCCCATCGAGTTTGCAATGCAAACTCTTTGTTTCCCCTTCGTAACGTTTCGGTCCAACCGAGATGAGCGAATCGGTCCCACCGAGTTTGCCTAACCAACTCTCTGGTTAGCTTATTACCAAAATCAGTCGCACCGAGTTTGTGTAATCAGTCTCATCGAGAATATGTTATGCCCTAACCCTAATGAAATCGGTCTCACCGAGTTGACATGTCGGTCCCACCGAAAATCCTAACGTTCACATTTTGAACTAAATCGGTCCAGCCGAGTTTCATTATTCGGTCCCACCGAGTTTGGTGATTTGTGTGTAACGGTTAGATTTTGTGTGGAGGCTATATATACCCCTCCACCCACTCTTCATTCGTGGAGAGAGCCATCAGAACATGCCTACACTTTCATCATACATTTTCTGAGAGAGAACCACCTACTCATGTGTTGAGGTCAAGATATTCCATTCCAACCATATGAATCTTGATCTCTAGCCTTGTCCAAGTTGCTTTCCACTCAAATCATCTTTCCACCAAATCCAAATCAGTGAGAGAGAGTTGAGTGTTGGGGAGACTATCATTTGAAGCACAAGAGCAAGGAGTTCATCATCAACACACCATTTATTACCTTTTGGAGAGTGGTGTCTCCTAGATTGGTTAGGTGTCACTTGGGAGCTTTCGTCAAGATTGTGGAGTTGAACCAAGGAGTTTGTACGGGCAAGGAGATCGCCTACTTCGTGAAGATCTACCCTAGTGAGGCAAGTCCTTCGTGGGCGATGGCCATGGTGGGATAGACAAGGTTGCTTCTTCGTGGACCCTTCGTGGGCGGAGCCCTCCGTGGACTCGTGCAACTGTTACCCTTCGTGGGTTGAAGTCTCCATCAACGTGGATGTACGATAGCACCACCTATCGGAACCACGCCAAAAAATCTCTGTGTCTACATTGCGTTTGCTCCCTCCAAACTCCCCCCTTCACCTTCATGTGCAATGTTTTACGTTCCGCTGCTATACCCTTAGACTTGCATGTGTAGCTTGATTACTTGACTAGTGCTAAGTTGCTAAAATCTGCCAAGACTTAAAATTGGGAAAAGTCTAGATTTTTATTTGGTCAAGTAGTCTAATCACCCCCCCGCTAGACATACTTTCGATCCTACAAGTGGTATGAGAGCTTTGGTCTCCATTTGCCTTGATTTCCATAGCTTTTGGTGATCATAGCCTTGGTTTCGCAACCTATGAGAGTATGGCGTCTAGCGAGGGAAATTACCATCGTAGAGGTCCTTACTTTGATGGTACTAATTTTGCTAGTTGGAAGCATAAGATGAAAATGCATATTCTTGGACATAACCCCGCCATTTGGGATATTGTGTGTATTCGCTTGCAAGGTGAATTCTTTGATGGGAGCGAACCGAACCAAGAAGCTAGCGTGGAAGAGTTGAAGATGCTACAATACAATGCTCAAGCTTGTGATATTCTCTTCAATGGACTGTGCCCCGAAGAATTCAACAAAATTAGCCGTCTTGAGAATGCAAAGGAAATTCAGGATACTTTGATTGATATGCACGAAGGTACCGACTCCGTCAAGGAATCCAAATTGGATGTGCTTCAAATTCAACTTGACAAGTTGAAAATGAAGGATGGTGAAGGTGTCGCTGAAATGTACTCTAGGCTTGCTCTCATCACAAATGAGATTGTCGGCTTAGGAAGTTAAGAGATGACCGATAGATTCATCATCAAGAAGATCCTAATAGCCTTGGATGGAAAATATGATACCATGTGCACATTGATCCAAATGATGCCCAATTACAAAGATCTCAAGCCAACGGAAGTCATTGGAAGAATTGTTGCTCACGAGATGTCACTTAAGGATAAGGAAGAGCTTCACAACAAGTTAACTGGTGCTTACAAAGCCTCATGTGATGCTCCCACATCATCAGGTGAGAAACAAGCCTTTAATGAAGAATTGAGCCTAATGGTGAAGAACTTCAACAAGTTCTACAAGAATAGAAGCAAGGAAAGAAGTTCCAAGTCAAGGTCCTAGAATAACAAAAGATCTTCAAGTCGTGAATGTAATTGCTACAATTGTGGAAGACTCGGACACTACTCCAATGAGTGTACGGCTCCCCACAAAAGAAGAGAAGATTCTCCCAAAAGAAGAAGTAGAAGAGAAGAATCACCACCAAGAGAGAGAAGGAGTAGAGATGACCATTATGAACGAAGAACATCGCGGAGAAGCAAGGATTCGAAAAGGAAGGACAAATCATCAAGGAGCTACACAAAACGGAGACATCAAGCTCATGTTGGTGAATGGGTATCCGACTCTGACTCCGACAATCACTCCGAGAGAAGTTATCACTCCGACTCCGAATATACTCAAGATGAAGGTGTTGCCGGTCTAGCACTTGTGTCAACCAACTCCTACGAAATATTTGAGTCACCAAATGAAGGAATTGGAAGATGCTTCATGGATAAAGGCCCAAAGGTATCACACCCCAAGTATGTTGATTTCAATAGTGATGAACATGATTTGCTAGGTGATGATGATTTACTTGTTGACGATTCTAGTGATGAAAACTATGATGAACTTGCTATTAATCATGCTAATCAAGATAAAACGAATTACGATGATAAGAAGGAGATTGAGCGCCTAACTAAAGAACTAAACACTCTTAAGTTAGCTCATGAAACTACCTTGGAAAATCATCGAGAGCTTTTAAAGAGTCATGAAAAGTTACGCTTTAAAAAGCTCAACCTTGAGCAAGAGCATGGGTTCTTAAAAGCGATCAATGATGATCTTCGCAAGAAAAGTTCTTCTTACATGCCAAGCGTTTACTCTTGTCTACTTACATGCCACAAGTTAAATCTAGAAACAAGAGTAAGAAAGATTCTTCTTCTAGTAGTAACAATAATCATGCTAAATCCAATGTTGTTGCTTCTAGTAGTTCTCTTGATTCCACTAATGATTCTCTTAGCCAAGTTACACTTGAGCAAGAAAATAGCTTATTGAAGGGAATTATAGAGAAAGGTGTTTACAAGAGCCTTGCCGGAAGTAAGCAATTTTAGGAAATTGTACGCAAGCAAGGAAGGCACCGGAAGAATCAAGGAATTGGTTTTGAATGAAGGTTCAATGCCAATGGAGTTGAGTGGGAAGAAGATCAATACCCCAAGACGAATTTTGTTCCTCAACAAGAGAAGTATGATCCTACTTCTTTCCAAGGAACACAAGCTCAAGATGATCTTCCACCATAAGACCACAAGCAAAAAGGCAAGGACAATCCTCAAGAGGAGATTGATGTATTTGAAGAAGCTCCCAGGGCCTTTGTCAAGTGGGTTCCCAATACTACATCAAGTTCCACTTCATCAAGTACGACTACAACTCCAAGGATTCCCATCAAGATGGTGTGGATCCTGAAGAAAAAGAACTAGAGAGTTCTTGAGGGTGACTCCGCCAACATACTTCACTCGTATATTTTGGCAAGGACATGTGGAAACAACTTCCATATCTTGCACTAGTTCAAGGAGTCACAAACCCTCTTGTTGGTAAGACAAGGGACAAGGTAACCTAATGCTTTCATGGACATCATCTTATGTGAACATCACTCTATGTCTATGGATATCCTTGTTTGTTCCTTGTGGGACTAACCCGTGTAGGTATTGAAAGTGCAACTCACTCCAATGGATTGCTCCAAATGATCTACATCAACATTGAGCATCTACATCTTTAACACCTACATGAAGTCATCATCGACAAAACCAAGGTTAGTTAATCTCTCTTAGGAGGGATATCACATCTAGGGGGAGCTTTACTCTAATCAATTGAGCTAAAGAAACTCTAATGGTGTGAACACAGCAATGCTTTATGTAAAAGTGGAAACCCCACTTGTGCTTAAACGATGAGTATGACCTACGATCAAATGTTCTCATTTGACTCCTCAGTCAATATACTCATATATAGATGACCTAGTCATCGCCAATTGCTTGATAGATGCTAGAGTGTTTGTGCATGCTTTGCCACATATTTCATTTGCCATTTTATTGTTTGAGCATGTTGGTTGCATATTTTACTCATTCGAGTACATCCACTTGTTTTGATTGTTTGGCGTTTCTCTCTTTTGCCAAATGGATGGACAAGAATGCCTAAGAACCCCCTCTAGCTATCTGTGATTTTCTCGATTAAAACTCTATTCATGCCACATCACAAAGTTTGATCAAGTCAGATTTTAACCACTCTGTGTGAGGAGAACTCGGAGTCCCCGATTCGTCAGACTTAAACTTCCAAAACCTCTTTGTGCATTTCGGTATGACCGAGTCATCCACTTCGGTCACACTGAGTTCACTAAGTTGATCTAGGTTTTCCATCTCGGTGCAACCGATTTGAACTTTTCGGTCACACCGAGTTGCAGTAACCGCTTGCGATTCTGCATCTCAGTGCCACCGAGTTGTTCCACTCGGTCACACCGAGAGGGTCGGGATATATATACCCACGGGTGAGATTTTGGAAATTTCTTCAAACTCCTCAGCCCGCGCGTGTGTCCTGCAATGCCTCCTCGGGTATCTAGATCATCTCCTCGCTGCCAGCAACCTCCCACCGCTGGTTTCCATCACCGTCAACAGAAATCTGCTCCGTCGTTGCCGCTGTAGCAAACCTTCACTGAACTATGGTAAGAGTTTGACTCTATGTGCTAATTCCTTAACTCTGATTCATAGCACATTGCTTTGCCATGATCATGACCACACATGCAAACAATCCATCCACTGAAAACTTCCTTTAGATTAGATTGGATTTGAAAATTCCGGGTTAGGTCTACGGCGAACTCATCTCGGACCGACCGAGTTGTAGAAATCGGTCTCACCGATTTGGCTTAGGCCATAGCACATGCTTTTTCGGTCTGGCTGAAAATTACAAATCGGTGTGACCGGGTTCGATTCTTTGTAAAACCCTAGCAGTCTCGGTGCCACCGAACTGTGACTCGGTCTGACCAAGTTCACTAGTTTAGGCTCCAAAACTGCTTCGGTATCACCGAGTTTACCAAATCGGTAGCTCTGAAATGCTTTCTGTGGAGAACTAAAACTAAGTTTTTGACTCGTCTATTTTTCAAAAACTCTGCATTTTGTGATGCTCATCCACTCTACCTCATCTACATCTATTACAGGGCCAAGATGTCTGACTAGAGTGATAGTCAGAATAGATCTGAAGAACATGTGCAATTGAGTGAGGGTTCAGATCCCTCAAGCAGCTATGATGAGGGCAGTAGAATCACACCTAGTAACTTTCCCAAGGCAGCCACTAGAGCAAGGAAGAAGAGAACCTCAGACTCTGAGGATGAGGACTATGTGGCTATTGAGGATGAGGCCACATCAAAAAAGAAAGTCTTGAAGAAGGACTATGGGTCAGCTACTACAACAAAGCCAGGGATGCACAAGAAGGCACCTGCCAAGAGAGTGCCAACATCCAAGCCTAGGAAAGCAGCCTTGGAAGAAACAATGGAATTCACTCTTGAACCTAAAAAGGCTGGAGAAGGCAAGAAGAGAAAAGAGAGGGTCAAGAAGACCACTGCCGGAGTCCTAGGGGGATCATCCATGTTTAAGGATCCCGCGGAAGAAGAGGAAGAGGAAGAGGATGCTCCAGCACCCAAAGCTTAGAAGCTTGTGGGAGATGCTATCAAGTCAGGGGCTGCAACATCAAAGCCCAAGTCTACTCCCAAAGCTCAAGCTCAGAAGTCAAAGCCCAAGAGAGACACTAGAAGTGTTCCTGCAGAAGAGAAGAACAAGGCCCTAGTGCCTCAAGCTGAAGAAGAGGATGATGAGTCTCTTGTTTTGAGGAAATTGAAACCCAAGATCCCAGACCACAATGATGCTCGTCCAGTGGCTGAAGACATGCACATCAGAAAAGATGCTGGACTTTGATTGTGGAGACAGTCTGATCCCTATGATGTGAGGAGAAGGACTGCAGTTGATTACAGATTTCATATCAAAGAACAACAAGACTTCTATGAGACAATTTTGCTCGACAAGAAGCCCATTGTTTGTGACATGAGATGGGTTGATTGGGAATACATTAAGGAGAATGAAGATCACTTCCCAGGAGTATATGACAGCTCCAAAGCATGTGGAATAGATGAGTTTGTTGGACAAAATCTCACAAAATGGAATGATGAGTTGATCATGCAGTTTTACTCCACTGCTCACTTTTACCCAGATGGGAAGATAGTTTGGATGTCTGAAGGTACTAGGTACCAATCCACTGTTGAAGAATGGGCCAAGATAATCAATGCCCTAGAGGGACATGAGTATGACTTGGATGTGTATGCCAAGAAGAAGAAATACCACAACTCCATGGCAAACATGTACAAAGAGATCCCTGATGAAGCTTTGGAGACTCACAAGCTTGGATTTGTACATTACTTGTTGTCTGGTCTGCCTACCATCAACACCATCCAAAGGCACACATTGCTACCCAAATCAGGAGATCACAAAGATGATCAGAGGACATTCAATCAACTTCTGCCAATCTTTGATGTCCCTCAAAAGTTTAAAGTCATGAGCCTGATTGTAGAGACAATCAAGAGGACAGCTGCTGACCAAAAGAGAAGCTGTGGGTATGCTCCACGTATTCAAGAGCTCATCAATTCTAAAATGGGCACAGGAACATACTTGTTGGACAAGGAGCATCTACCCCTATATCCTAAATTAGAAGATAATGAAGTTGTCATGAATGAGAATGAACTGTCATCAGCTCAAGCACAAGAGAAGAGAGCTAAAGCTAAGGCTGAGAAAGCTGCCAAGATGCCTAGTGTAGAGGAAGCATCTCAGGTGTTCCTGAAGAGCAAGCAAGATCATCTAGCATATCTGATCCAGTCTACTTTGAGTATTGAGAAGGGCTTGGCCACCCTGACTCAGAATCAGGAGATCTTGGAGAGGATTGTTGAGACAAAATTTTATGATCTTGATCTGAAGGCTACTGAAATCCAGATAGCTGTTGAGCAGCTCCAGGAGGAAGCTGAGGAGAGGAGAGGAAAGGCAACTACTGATGCTTTTCAGCATGTGCCACGAGGTCAGAGGTCTGCCGTAGTTCCAGTACCAGATTCTAGAACTACTTTGTCAGCACTAGCCACTACAGCCTCAGTACCACCTCCAGCAGCCACTCCACCAGCACCAACTACGTCAACAGATGCCTTCATCCTTGGAGTTCTCTCTACACCACCTCCCGAAGACCAAGTCTAAGAGACGCATAGCACTATGCATTTTCAAACTTTTTGGTAATTTGTTGCCAAAGGGGGAGAAATATATATAGATCATAGGCTTCGAGAGAGAGTGTTTTGCCTTTTATCTCTCTTATTTTTGGTTGAACCTTTTTTATGCGCTTGGTTGATACACTATGTCTTTGTCTGTGTGAGATACTTGTTTGATCATGTGATTGATCATATGCTACCTTAATGCTTGGTTGGATGATATTATCTCTTATATTCCATATATGATCATTCACTTTGCTTGGTGATGAGTGCATGTTTTTAATGTTTATCATTTTGAGTGCTCCACCAAGATGTATGTGACATGGAAGAGTGACCCATGATCCTAATCAATTGTGCATTTGCATTCAAAAGCAAATTTTAAATAATGCACAAATTTAGGGGGAGCTCTTGCTTATCACATACTTCTCAAAGCAACAATGTATTTCAATCTTATAATCATTTGTCGAAGCTTTGATCTATATGTTGTCATCAATTACAAAAAAAGGGGATATTGAAAGTGCAACTATCCCTGGGTGGTTTTGGTAATTCCTAACAACATATAGCTCATTGAGCTAATACTATTTCAAGATAAATATTTCAGGAAAGCTCAATCATTGGCATGGCATGGATTAGAAATGTAGACCCCTCAAAATGCTAAGGACAAAAGATTGGCTCAAGCTCTAAAGCTCAAGACTCTACATTTTACTTTTAGTGATCCAAGATCACATTGAGTCCATAGGAAAAGCCAATACTATTAAAAGGGGATGAGGTGTTGCTTAATGGGTTACTTGCCCAAAATGCTTAGTGATATGCTCCAAAAACCCTCAACCACTTTCTCATAACCACATATGTCCCAAAGCAAAAGTCAAACTCGGCCCCACCGAAACTTTCTATCCGGTGCCACCGAGTTCAGTTGACATAGCCACTGCCACAAAACCCTAGTCTTTTCGGTCTCATCGATAGGGATCTCGGTCTCACCGAGATGGGATTATAAACTCTATGTTTCCCTTCGTAACATTTCGATCCAAACGAAATGAGAGATCGGTCCCATCGAGTTCGCAATGCAAACTCTCTGTTTCCCCTTCGTAACGTTTTTGTCCAACCGAGATGAGCGAATCGGTCCCACCGAGTTTGCTTGACCAACTCTCTGGTTAGCTTATTACCAAAATCAGTCTCATCGAGTTTGTGTAATCGATATCACTGATATTATGTTATGCCCTAACCCTAATGAAATCGGTCTCACCGAGTTGACATGTCGGTCCCACCGAAAATCCTAACGTTCACATTTTGAACTAAATCGGTCCAACTGAGTTTCATTATTCAGTCCCACTGTCGGTGTCAAAACTGGCGGATCTCGGGTAGGGGGTCCCGAACTGTGCATCTAGGCCGGATGGTAATAGGAGGCAGGGAACATGATGTTTTACCCAGGTTCGGGCCCTCTTGATGGAGGTAAAACCCTACGTCCTGCTTGATTAATATTGATGATATGGGTAGTACAAGAGTAGATCTACCATGAGATCAAGGAGGCTAAACCCTATAAGCTAGCCTATGGTATGATTGTTGTATATGGAGTTGATTGCCTATGGACTACAACCCTCCAGTTTATATAGACACCGGATAGGGTTAGGGTTACATAGAGTCGGTTACAATGGTAGGAGATCTTGAATATCCGCATCGCCAAGCTTGCCTTCCACGCCAAGGAAAGTCCCATCCGGACACAGGAAGAAGTCTTCAATCTTGTATCTTCATAGTCCAGGAGTCCGGCTGAAGGTATAGTCCGGCTACCCGAACACCCCCTAATCCAGGACTCCCTCAGTAGCCCCTGAACCAGGCTTCAATGACGACGAGTCCGGCGCGCAAATTGTCTTCGGCATTGCAAGGCGGGTTCCTCCTCCAAGTCCTTCATAGAAGATTGTAAACACCAAGAGTAGTGTCCGGCTCTGCAAAATAAGCTTCCACATATTGCCATAGAGAGAATAATGTTAAGACAAATCAAATCTGTTGACGTATTCCGCAGTGCGTCATCACACTACAGCCAAGTCCTTTGCTCGAATCGTTTTCACTTTTCCACCTCAGCATGTTTTGCGAGGTGGTTTCCTTGGCACGTCTTATCAAAGCAGAGATCGTGTACCCCCCTTTTACGGGATTCTCATCAATACGTACATGGGTAACCCAACCGCGCCACTTATCACGGCGCTTGGGAGGCAAGCGAGTTTTACTAGGCAGGTGGGGACGCACAACCGCATCCGCCCATATAAGGGGACAAGGATCCACCTTTTTACCTACGCCTTCTTCCTCCTTTGCCTATCCATCTCCTGCGCACCCGAGCTCCAGCGCCCAAGCCCGCACTTCCTACCTCAACCTCCTCCAGCAATGTCCGGAGCGGGAGGCAAGTGGATGGTCTCCTCCGTCACGGAGGGCCATGTCAAAAAGCTAAGGAAGGCCGGATACTTGTCCAAGGACATCGCGCACCGGCTTCCCGAGGAAGGGCAGCTTCTCCCCACCCCAAGGCCCCATGAGAGGGTAGTATTCCTTCCCCACTTCCTCCGCGGACTGGGTTTCCCACTCCACCCATTTGTCCGGGGGCTCATGTTCTACTATGGCCTGGATTTCCACGATCTGGCCCCGAACTTCGTCCTCAACATCTTGGCGTTTATCATCGTGTGCGAGGCTTTCCTCCGCATCCGCCCCCATTTCGGCCTCTGGCTCAAGACCTTCAACGTCAAGCCCAAGGTGGTGCGCGGCAGCCAGGCGGAGTGCGGAGGCGCCATGGCGGGCAAGATGGCCAACGTCCTATGGCTCGAGGGCTCCTTCGTGGAGACTCTGAAGGGGTGGCAATCATGGTGATTTTACATCACCGAGTCGTGCGATCCAAAATGGATCGCAGCCCCCGAGTTCCGATCCGGACCCCCCACGTGGCTTATGTCCTGGAAAGAGACGGGCCTGTCGTGGGGCGACGAAAAAGAGGTGACCGGATTGCAGACATGCATCCAGTCCCTGGTGAGCAAGCCGATCAAGCTTGTCAATGTAGTCCAGGTTATGCTCGTCCGCCGGATCCTCCCGTGTCAACAACGGGGCTTTAATCTGTGGGAGTTCGACCTGGCGCAGCACCAAACCCTTAACCGGCTCTTCGACACGACGTATGAAGACGTCTGGAAGGTGCTAACCAAAGGCGCCAAGGCTCCCACATCTGCTTCCGAGGGCTGCGGATACAGCTCGCGGCGTCACACCAGCGAGGTAAGCTATTTTCACCTTTTACAGGATTTAAGTTTCTTCATAGTTTGACTCTATGTGGGACATAAACTCCCTCACCTTTGACAGGCTTGGCAGGCGCAGTCCGGATCGATTAGCTGTCCAGCTCCCTTGCCCGAAGACCCAGCCCCTGCTCTCCTAGTGAAGTTGCTGGTTCTAGCGCCTTATGTGGTGCCGGAGAAGAAGGCCAAGAAGAAGAAGGCCACGAGGACTCGAAAGAGTACCCGTAATGTGGTGGTGTCGGACTCGTCATCCGACGAGTCCGAGACGCTCTCCTCCTGTGAGAACGAGGAGGAGGAAGAAGAACACTCTCCCCCTCCAGCGGGGGGAGGAAAGAAAAGGAAGGCCGCCCCAACGGGGGAGGCTGAAGGGTCCAGGAAGAGGAAGACCCCTCCGCCGAACTACTCCCCCAACGCCGAAGAGGACGAAGAGGAGTGGCTACATAGGGCCAAGCGTCCGGCAAAATCGTAAGTATTCGGATATCAGAGTAACTCATGATGTTGCTTTGTTGCACAGCCTTCCCTAATGTCGAACATAATTATGCAGCCCGCCACGGGCCGAACTCAATGAGTCGTTGAGCGGCTCCCTGGATTCATCGGACGTGAACTCAGTTCCGCCCGCTGTCTCCCCCCGCACTGCGGATGACGCCGAAGTGGCATCGCAACAAGCTCCGGGGCAGGAGGAGGTGGTCCTAGAGGAGCCGCAAGGCGACCTCCCGGACTCCAGGAGTAAAGGGGACAAGACCCCCCAGGGCTCCAAGTCCGGCTTTGTGCCAGACACCGCGCCGGAATCTTCAACAGTTCCAGACCGTGGTAGGCGAACTCCTTCCAAGAGGAGCAAGCCTTCTGAGCCGGCAGCCTCCGTCCAACCGGAGGTGCCGGACAATCTTCTGGAGGTGCTTGATGGCGCCTCCATCAACGAGGAGCACCGTACTATTATGAGTACGGTGATCCAAAAGGTTCGGTCCGCCAAGAGCGGACTGAGTGAAGCTTGCGCTAGCCTTCTAACAGGCTTCGAGGTAAGTAAAAAATATGTAAGAATATAACCGCATAGACAGTAGCCCCTGATGCTCTGTTTGGCGTTCGGAAAGAAAAGCCGAATAGAGGATCTATTAAATTTCGCAGGAGTCTAACAACAAAGAGTTAATATGCGTATGCAGGCTTTGCTGCTAGCCACCGCCGCACTGACTGCGGAGGTGGGTGCCCTGAAACAGGGAGTCGAGCGGCCCGAGCAAGAGCTCGGCCTTGCCAAGCGGCAGCTCGAGGAGAAAGAAGGTAAGAAATACCTTACAGAAAAAGGTGCCTATAAAAAGACGTGATTGCAAAAAATAACAGGATTGTACTGCTTATTGTAGGGGCCACAACTGAGGTGGCGACCCTCAAGCAGGCACTGTCCGAGGCCGAAAAGAAAGCGGCCGCGGAGCACACCAAGCATTACAGAAAAAGGTGCCTATAAAAAGACGTGATTGCAAAAAATAACAGGATTGTACTGCTTATTGTAGGGGCCACAACTGAGGTGGCGACCCTCAAGCAGGCGCTGTCTGAGGCCGAAAAGAAAGTGGCCACGGAGCGCACCAAGCGAGAGAGACTTGAGGCCCGTGTCGGCGAGGTGTAGCAAGAGCTTCAGGCTCTCATGAAAAAACATGAGAGTCTGGAGCTTGAGTCAAAGACGCAAGCGTCCGAGCTCGCGGCGGCCCTTGAGACTGCCAAGTCTGCCAAGGCCGAAGCCCAAAAGGCCCTCCAAGAGTTGGAGGAGGTGAAAAAGATAGCAGCGGGTAAGGCATTCTTTACGCAAAGCAGAAATATAAAAGTAAACTACTTGTTACTTACCCGAATCTGGAGCTCTCCAGGGGCATTCGCAGATCTTCCCCGCAGCGTATCCGACGCTGCCGCATTCTACCGAGCTGAAGAGGGTAGCTCGACGGAGAAGGTGTTCTGGTCTCAGTATGCTGAGGCCGGACACCCTGTGCCCTTGAGCGACCAGCTGAAACAGCTGGTCGAGCTCCACAAGGTGGCCGAACAGGCCATGAAGGGCTTCACAGTTCGGCTGTGGCCCGGAGAGGCCCTGCCTGGGAGCTACTTCGGGCTGGTGCGGCGGCTGGTGGAGGCCTGTCCAAGGCTCGAGGTCATCAAGCGATCCGTCTTCATCAAAGGTGCCCGTAGGGCCCTTGCCCGTGCAAAGGTGCACTGGGGTAAGCTGGACGGTGAGAAGCTTGTTAGGGACGGGCCGCCGCCGGGGAAGGAGCATCGCAAGCCCGAGAACTACTACAAGGATGTTCTTGCAGGTGCCCGCCTTATGGCGGATGAATGTACCAAGGATGTGATTTTTGAATGAACTCGCTCGTGTTTATCCTATGCGCTGAAAACTTGTTCATATGCGCTAAGCAATGCTTATTGAATTTAAAATATTACTTTCTTTGCGGCCGTTCATCAAAAATTGAGAGATGGCCAGTCGTCGGCTTCTGCCCCCATGCCACTAGTGCTGGGGTGTTCGGGATAAACCTGAGCGCTCTTTTTCCCATAGTTGGGTCCTTCGAGGGAGGCGCTCAGCACAACGAACCAGGCAATCGGACTATAATGCTTGAACACTCTCACTTAGCCATAGAACTCTATAATTTTAAATTTCGGTGAAGCCCCTAGTTCGGAAGACCGAGTTCGGGGCGCTATCCACGCCTTGGCCGGACAAAGCCAGCTCCTCGCTCGAAGTGGCATAAGCCTTTAGGGACTCGAAAAACCTCTCGAACAGCGACCGGTCTCTCGCCACATCATGACAGTCAGTTTTAGCTTTCTCCACTGAGGTGCTTAACCCAGCTGAACCGGGGCACAATCGCAGTGGTTCTCCTAGTGCTACCTTAGCCGATAGAGCGGAACGTAAGGCACCAAAACATAGGAGCCGGGCAAACCCAACTATTGACCCAAATCATGATTCGGAGCCGATGCATATAGTGCTATAAGTTCGGGGTGCCGCACTTGTGAAAGTGTACGGACTTCTCACACCATTATGAGGGGTACTGAAGCCCCTGGCGTGTTTGTCGTACCATGGTGTTCGGGTGCAATCATGTCATTTAATAAACATAAATGTGAAAAGAAGATAATGCAAAAAATAGACAAGAAGCTAAGCATTGTTTATAGAGAGGCTATTTATCAAAGCCGAACGATATAAATAGTGCGGTAAGCAAAAGATATTGGACTATTTAGTATGTCCTGACCAGGGGCAGGCCGCGGAATTGTATTTAAAACAGGTATACTGCTCGTAACAGAGACTACCTGGGAGTTCCATAATGCGGCATGGCTTGTCTGCCTCCCTGGAGCTTGCATCATTTGTGCGGCAATCGAATTGTCGAACAGGTCGTCCGAAGTATGGAGTCCTGAAAGTAAGAAAAAAAATTAAAAAAGAATCCGGCAGCCCCTAGTACATTTTAAGCCGTGTTTTGGGCATGCCGTTATTGTGCCCCTTCCCCTGTTCCCATGGTATTTCAAGGGCGTAGTTATGTACGTGAGGTACTGGTTTCGTTATGTCGTGAGAGCTGGGGTTGGGGCCGCATTGCTACGCTTGCTCAGAGTGTGCCAGGCGGTCCTGCTGTGGGTTACTCCGGGCGCGCTTAGCAGTGTCTGGCTTTTTGATGGCCGGACTGGAGAATTGCCTGAGAAGGCTACTTTGTACCTCCGATGCGAGAGCCGCCGTGTGCTGCTCCGTACGGAGGGAGCTTGAGATATGCATAGTGCGGCACCACATTGAACTTCACGAATGCAGTTCGTCCGAGCAGGGCGTGATAACCACTGCGAAACGGGAATATATCGAAGATTAATTCTTCACTTCGGAAATTGTCCGGAGATCCGAAGACCACGTCAAGTGTTACTGAGCCTGTATAGTTGGCTTCTACACCTGGTATAATGCCTTTAAAGGTCGTTTTTGTGGGCTTAATCCTTGAGGGATCTATGCCCATTTTCCGCACTGTATCCTGATAAAGCAGGTTCAGGCTACTGACGCCGTCCATGAGGACTCTTGTGAGATGAAATCCGTCAATGATTGGGTCGAGAACCAATGCGGCGAAGCCGCCATGACGGATGCTAGTGGGATGGTCCCTTCGATCAAAAGTGATCGGGTAGGAGGACCATGGGTTGAACTTTGGGGCGACTGGCTCCATCGCGTATACGTCCCGTAGCGCACGCTTCCGCTCCCGCTTGGGAATGTGGGTTGCGTATATCATGTTCACCGTTCGCACTTGTGGGGGAAAGCCCTTCTGTCCATTGTTGTTCGGCGGCTTGGGCTCCTCCTCGTCGTTGCTATACAGCCCCTTGTCTCTGTTTTCGGCCCTTAACTTGCCTGCCTGCTTGAACACCCAACAATCCCTGTTAGTGTGATTGGCTGGCCTTTCGGGGGTGCCATGTATCTGGCACAAGCGATCGAGTATTTGGTCCAAACTAGACGGGCCCTGAGTATTCTTTTTGAATGCCTTTTTCCGCTGACCGGATTTATAGCCTTTGAATCCGGCATTGACTGCCGTGTCTTCATTGTTGTCGCTGCTAACGTGGCATTTTTGCTTATTTCGACGTGTCCTGCCACTTTTGTCCTTGGTATCCGAATTACCAGGGTTCTTTGATAAGTTGTTACTGCGAGCTAGCCAGCTGTCTTCTCCCGCGCAAAAGCGGGTCATCAGTGCCGTGAGGGCTGCCATGGATTTCGGCTTTTCCTGTCCCAGGTGCCAGGAGAGCCACTCGTCGCAGATGTTATGCTTGAAGGCTGCTAGGGCCTCTGCGTCCGGACAGTCGACTATCTGGTTTTTCTTTGTTAGGAACCGTGTCCAGAATTGTCTGGCCGATTCCTCTGGCTGCTGAATTATGTGGCTTAAGTCGTCGGCATCCGGTGGTCGCACGTAAGTGCCCTGGAAGTTGTCGAGGAATGCGGCTTCCAGGTCCTCCCAAGAACCGATTGAGTCTGCTGGCAAGCTGTTAAGCCAATGCCGGGCTAGTCCTTTAAGTTTGAGCGGGAGGTATTTGATGGCGTGTAGATCATCGCCGCGTGCCATGTGGATGTGAAGGAGATAATCCTTGATCCATACCGCCGGATCTGTTTTGCCATCGTATGATTCGATGTTTATTGGTTTGAAACCCTCTGGGATTTTATGATCCATTACTTCATTCGTAAAGCATAGCGGGTGTGCGGCGCCTCTGTACTGGGCTATATCACGACGCAGCTCGGAAGAGCTATGTCTGTTGTGTTCGGCCCGGCCAGATTTGTTGTATCCGGAGTGAAGATCATTGTCACATGCCGTAGGGCGCCTGCGCGATCCGTAGATCGATCTTGTTTGTCTTGCCTTATCCTCCAGCATGTCTCGCAGGTCTGGCGCATTTTCCCGTGCCTTAGTTGAGCGGCGTCGGGGCATGGCTAGGGTGGAGGGCTGAGAGGCCTCTCTGTCGCGGCCGCGAGGTGGCCGGTCTGCCATGTCATGCGCTGGTGATGTAGGTGCTTCCTCCTCTGATCGGGGTAGCGCCCTGCGTTTCGGGTAACTCTTGGAGGGGCGTTCAAGTTCATACTCTTCGGCCGCAAGGACTTCAGTCCATCTGTCAGCTAGCAAATCTTGGGCAGCTCTAAGCTGTTGCTGCTTTTTCTTGAGGCTGCTTGCCGTGGCTAAAAGCCTGCGTTTAAAACACTCTTGTTCGGCGGGGTCTGATGGTATGACAAATTCATCGTCATCAAGGCTTGCCTCGTCTTCGGAGGGAGGCGTATGGTTATCATCCTCGACCTCTCGGTCTGCCGCTCTCTCATGAGGGCTGGCTTCTCCATCTTCCTATGCCGAATCTTGCTGAGGCGGGTGTTCTTCGGTGCTATTCGGGGTAGTATTATCTCCCGTGCCGGAATCACCGTTTTTGCTTTGGCGGGATTTAGAGCGGCGCCACTGACGCCGGCGCTTTGGCTGTTTCTTGGGGGCGTCATCCCCCATTGTTCCATCGCCATCTCCATCTTTTGGAGTATCCACCATATATATGTCATATGACGAGGTGGCCTGCCAGCACCCTACAGGTGTTGGTTCCTGTTCGTCTCCTACATCATCGTCCATCCCATCGATGTCTTTGGAGCCAAAGTCAAGCATGTCGGTTAAATCGTCAACAGTGGCTACAAAGTGGGTGGTGGGTGGGCTTTGAATTTCCTCATTGTCCGTATCCCACCCTCGCTGACCGTAGTCTAGCCAGGGCTCTCCTGATAAAGAGAGCGACTTAAGAGAATTTAGGATGTCGCCAAAAGGCGAATGCTGAAAGATGTCTGCGGCGGTGAACTCCATTATCGGCGCCCAATTGGATTCGATTGGCAGGGGCGCGAGAGGTTCGGAGTCCGGGGAGGAGTCCGGATCCTCGGAGTCACGGGTCGTGCAGAGTGCGGGGCTAGCGTTCGGCTCGATCGCTTTTGGGATCGCAGCCCCCAAGGTGACGTCCAACCGCTCATCCTTGATTGGCGTAATAGGCTCCGAGTTAGGGGTCGGAACCGATGCGTGTGCGGCCTCCAGGACACTGTCTGGGGGTAGAGCTAGATCATGCCCCTCGAGATAGTGCGGCGTGCTTGGCCGTGGCTCGAACCCATCGAAGATCAAGTCTCCGCAGATGTCAGCCATGTAGTTTAGGCTTCCAAGCCTGACTTGATGGCCAGGGGCGTAGCTTTCGATCTGCTCCAGGTGGCCGAGCGAATTGGCCCGCAGAGCGAAGCCACCGAAGACGAAGATCTGTCCGGGGAGAAAAGTCTCACCCTGGACCGCATCGTTGTTGATGATCAAAGGAGCCATCGGGCCTAAAGGCGACGACACAGAGGAACTCTCAATGAAAGCACCAATGTCGGTGTCAAAACCGGTGGATCTCGGGTAGGGGGTCCCGAACTGTGCGTCTAGGCCGGATGGTAACAGGAGGCAGGGAACACGATGTTTTACCCAGGTTTGGGCCCTCTTGATGGAGGTAAAACCCTACGTCCTGCTTGATTAATATTGATGATATGGGTAGTACAAGAGTAGATCTACCACGAGATCAAGGAGGCTAAACCCTAGAAGCTAGCCTATGGTATGATTGTTGTATATGGAGTTGATTGCCTATGGACTACAACCCTCCGGTTTATATAGACACCGGATAGGGTTAGGGTTACATAGAGTCGGTTACAATGGTAGGAGATCTTGAATATCCGCATCGCCAAGCTTGCCTTCCACGCCAAGGAAAGTCCCATCCGGACACGGGAAGAAGTCTTCAATCTTGTATCTTCATAGTCCAGGAGTCCGGCTGAAGGTATAGTCCGGCTACCCGAACACCCCCTAATCCAGGACTCCCTCACCCACCGAGTTTGGGGATTTGTGTGTAACTGTTAGATTTTGTGTGGAGGCTATATATACCCCTCCACCCACTCTTCATTCATGGAGAGAGCCATCAGAGCATGCCTACACTTTCGTCATACATTTTCTGAGAGAGAACCACCTACTCATGTGTTGAGGTCAAGATATTCCATTCCAACCATATTAATCTTGATCTCTAGCCTTCTCCAAGTTGCTTTCCACTCAAATCATCTTTCCACCAAATCCAAATCAGTGAGAGAGAGTTGAGTGTTGGGGAGACTATCATTTGAAGCACAAGAGCAAGGATTTCATCATCAACACACCATTTATTACCTTTTGGATAGTGGTGTCTCCTAGATTGGTTAGGTGTCACTTGGGAGCCTCCGTCAAGATTGTGGAGTTGAACCAAGGAGTTTGAACGGGCAAGGAGATCGCCTACTTCGTGAAGATCTACCCTAGTGAGGCAAGTCCTTCATGGGCGATAGACATGGGGGTAGACAAGGTTGCTTCTTCGTGGACCCTTCATGGGTGGAGCCCTCCATGGACTCGCGCAACCGTTACCCTTCGTGGGTTGAAGTCTCCATCAACGTGGATGGACGATAGCACCACCTATCAGAATCATGCCAAAAATATATGTGTCTACATTGTGTTTGCTCCCTCCAAACTCCTCCCTTTACCTTCATGTGCAATGTTTTACATTCTACTGCTATACTCTTAGACTTGCACGTGTAGGTTGACTACTTGACTAGTGCTAAGTTGTTAAAATCTACCAAGACTTAAAACTGGGAAAAGGCTAGATTTTTATTTGGTCAAGTAGTCTAATCACCCCCCTCTAGACATACTTTCGATCCTACAGTGGGAACCTACTATTATAATTGAGATTAAAGATCATGAATGCTATGCTTTATGTGATTTGGGTGCTAGTGTTTCCACGATTCCAAAAACTTTGTGTGATGTGTTAGGTTTCCGTGAATTTGATGATTGTTCTTTAAATTTGCATCTTACGAATTCCACCATTAAGAAACCTATGGGAAGGATTAATGATGTTCTTATTGTTGCAAATAGGAATTATGTTCCCATAGATTTCATTGTTCTTGATATAGATTGCAATCCTACATGTCCTATTATTCTTGGTAGACCCTTTCTTTAGAACGATTGGTGCAATTATTGACATGAAAGAAGGAAATATTAGATTCATATTTCCGTTAAGGAAAGGCATGGAACACTTTCCAAGAAATAAAATCAAATTACATTATAAATCTATTATGAGAGCCACATATGGATTGCATACCAAAGATGACAATACCTAGATCTATTCTTACCTTTATGCCTAGCTAGGGGCGTTAAACGATAGCCCTTGTTGGGAGGCAACCCAATTTTATTTTTGTTCCTTTCTTTTTGTTCCTGTTTAGTGATAAATAAATCATCTATCCTCTGTTATGATTGTGTTTTTTATATTTTAATTAGTGTTTGTGCCAAGTAAAGCCTTTAAGATCTTCTTGGATGATTGCTGTTTGATCTTGCTGAAAAAAACAGAAAGTATGCGCTCATGAGAATAATTTTCATTTTTTACCAGAGAGCGATAAAATAGCAATTAAAACTGCAGTTTATCAATATACAAATTATTTAGGATGTCCTAATTTCTCAGGATTTTTGGAGTTACATAAGTATTCGAAACCTACAGATTACTACAGACTGTTCTGTTTTTGACAGATTCTGTTTTTCGTGTGTTGTTTGCTTATTTTGATGAATCTATGGCTAGTATCGGGGGGTATGAACCATAGAGAAGTTGGAATACAGTAGGTTTAACACCAATATAAATAAATAATGAGTTCATTACAGTACCTTAAAGTGGTGGTTTGTTTTCTTATACTAACGGAGCTCATGAGATTTTCTGTTTAAGTTTTGTGTTGTGAAGTTTTCAAGTTTTTGGGTAAATATTTGATGGATTTTGGAACAAGGAGTGGCCAGAGCCTGAGCTTGGGGATTCCCAAGGCACCCCAAGGTAAAATTCAAGGACAACCAAAGTCCTAAGCTTGGGGATTCTCTGGAAGGCATCCCCTCTTTCGTCTTCGTCTATCGGTAACTTTACTTGAGGCTATATTTTTATTCACCACATGATATATGTTTTGCTTGGAGCGTCTTGTATGATTTGAGTCTTTGCTTTTTAGTTTACCACAATCATCCTTGCTGTACACTCCTTTTGGAGATACACACATGAATCGGCATTTATTAGAATACTCTATGTGCTTCACTTATATCTTTTGAGCTAGATAATTTTGCTCTAGTGCTTCACTTATACCTTTTTAGGGCACGGTGGTGGTTTTAATTTTATAGAAATTATTGATCTCTCATGCTTCACTTATATTATTTTGAGAGTCTTTTAGAACAGAATGGTAATTTGCTTTGGTTAAGAAATTAGTCCTCACCCTTCCACCATTGCTAGCCTCTCTAGTACCGCGCAACTTTCGGATTTTTGCAATAAGTATGTGAGTTCTTTATGACTAATGTTGAGTCCATGGATTATATGCACTCTCACCCTTCCACCATTGCTAGCCTCTCTAGTACCGCGCAACTTTCGCCGGTACCACAAACCCACAATTTACCTTCCTCAAAACAGCCACCATACCTACCTATTATGGCATTTCCATAGCCATTCTGAGATATCTTGCCATGCAACTTACCACCGTTCCATTTATTATGACACGATCCATCATTGTCATATTGCTTTGCATGATCATGTAGTTGACATCGTATTTGTGGCAAAGCCACCGTTCATAATTTTTCATACATGTCACCCTTGATTCATGGCACATCCTAGTACACCGCCGGAGGCATTCACATAGAGTCATATTTTGTTCTAAGTATCGAGTTGTAATTTTTGAGTTGTAAGTAAATAAAAGTGTGATGATCATCATTATTAGAGCATTGTCCCAGTGAGGAAAGGATGTTGGAGACTATGATTCCCCCACAAGTCGGGATGACACTCCGGACGAAAAAAAAGAAAAAAAAAGAGGCCATAAAAAAGAGAGAAAAGACCCAAATAAAAAATGAGAGAAAAACAGAGAAGGGGCAATGCTGCGATCCTTTTTCCACACTTGTGCTTCAAAGTAGCACCATGATCTTCATGATAGAGAGTCTCTTATGTTGTCACTTTCATATACTATTGGGAATTTTTCATTATAGAACTTGGCTTGTATATTCCAATGACGGGCTTCCTCAAAATGCCCTAGGTCTTCATGAGCAAGCAAGTTGGATGCACACCCACTTAGTTTCTTTTGTTGAGATTTCATACACTTATAGCTCTAGTGCATCCGTTGCATGGCAATCCCTACTCACTCACATTAATATCTATTGATGGGCATCTCCATAGCCTGTTGATACGCCTAGTTGATGTGAGACTATCTTCTCCTTTTTGTCTTCTCCACAACCACCATTCTATTCCACCTATAGTGCTATATCCATGGCTCACGCTCATGTATTGCGTGAAGATTAAAAAAGTTTGAGAACATCAAAAGTATGAAACAATTGCTTGGCTTTTCATCGGGGTTGTGCATGATTTAAATATTTTATGTGTTGAAGATAGAGCATAGCCAGACTATATGATTTTGTAGGGATAGCTTTCTATGGCCATGTTATTTTGAGAAGACACAATTGCTTGGTTAGTATGCTTGAAGTATTATTGTTTTTATGTCAATATTAAGCTTTTGTCTTGAATCTTTTGGATCTGAATATTCATGCCACAATAAAGAAAATTACATTGAAAATTATGTTAGGTAGCATTCCATACTATTATATTATCTACATTGGATGTCAATATTAAATTCTGTTTTTATCATTTACCTACTCAAGGATGAGCAGGAATTAAGCTTGGGGATGATTGATACGTCTCCAACGTATCTATAATTTTTTATTGTTCCATACTATTATATTATCTGCATTGGATGTTTAATGGGCTTTAATATGCAAATTTATATTATTTTTGGGACTAACCTATTAACCGAAGGCCCAGTGCAAATTGTTGTTTTTTGCCTATTTCAGTGTTTCGCAGAAAAGAAATATCAAACGGAATGAAACCTTCACGAGGATCTTTTTGGGAACAAACGCAATCCAGGAGACTTGGAGTGGAGGTCAAGGAAGCAACGAGGCGGCCACGAGGTAGGGCAGCGCGCCCAGGGGGCAGGCGCCCCCACCCTCGTGGGCCCCTCGTAGCTCCACCGACCTACTTCTTTCGCCTATATATATACTCTTATACCCTGGAAATATCTAGGGGAGCCACGAAGCCACTTTTCCACCGCCGCAACCTTCTATACCCGTGAGATCCCATCTGGGGACCTTTTCCAGCGATCTGCCGAAGGGGAATTCGATCACGGAGGGCTTCTACATCAACACCATAGCCTCTCCGATGATGTGTGAGTAGTTTACCACAGACTCCGGGTCCATAGTTATTAGCTAGATGGCTTCTTCTCTCTCTTTGGTTCTCAATACAAAGTTCTCCTCGATGTTCTTGGAGATCTATTTGATGTAATACTTTTTGCAGTGTGTTTGCCGAGATCCGATGAATTGTGGGTTTGTGATCAAGTTTATCTATGAGCAATATTTGATTCTTCTCTGAATTCTAATATGCATGATTTGATATCTTTGCAAGTCTCTTTGCATTATCAGTTTGGTTTGGCCTACTAGATTGATCTTTCTTGCAATGGGAGAAGTGCTTAGCTTTGGGTTCAATCTTGCGGTGTCCTTTCCCAGTGACAGTAGGGGCGGCAAGGCACGTATTGTATTATTGCCATCGAGGATAAAAAGATGGGGTTTATATCATATTGCTTGAGTTTATCCCTCTACATCATGTCATCTTGCCTAATGCATTACTCTGTTCTTATGAACTTAATACTCTAGATGCATGCTGGATAGCGGTCGATGTGTGGAGTAATAGTAGTAGATGCAGAATCATTTCGCTCTACTTGACATGGACGTGATGCCTATGTTCATGATCATGCCTAGCTATTCTCATAACTATGTGCTTTTCTATCAATTGCTTGGCAGTAATTTGTTCACTCACCGTAATATATGCTATCTTGAAGGAAGCCACTAGTGAAACCTATGGCCCGTGGGTCTACTTTACATCATATAAGTGTCCGATCTACAATTCTAGTTTACTATTTATTTTGCAAACTTTACTTTCCAATCTATACAAAAATACCAAAAATATTTATCTTATTATCTTTATCAGATCTCACTTTTGCAAGTGGCCGTGAAGGGATTGACAAACCCTTTATCACATTGGTTGCAAGGTTCTTATTTGTTTGTGCAGGTACTCGGCGATTTGCGTGTAGTCTCCTACTGGATTGATACCTTGGTTCTCAAAAACTGAGGTAAATACTTATGCTACTTTTATTCGTCACCCTTTCCTCTTCAAGGGAAGACCAACACATGCGAAGAGGTAGCAGGTACAGAGAGTTGTGCTTTCTAACTTCATCCATCTCATGCTCGTCAAAAGGAATCTACTAACAAGGTTGATCAAGTCTTGTTAACAAACTCTTTTTGAATCGCATGAAACTGGAGAATTTTCGAATAGCACTAGGTTACCTCAACGGGGATATGCATGTCCCCAACAATAAGAATATCATATTTCTTCTTGACAATAGGAAGAGGAAATTCAAAACCTCCAATAGTAATTGTTGGAATTTTTCCAATAGAATTGATACTATGGACTTGAGGTTGGTTCCTCGGAAAGTGTACCGTATGCTCATTACCATTAACATGAAAAGTGATATTGCCTTTGTTGCAATCAATAACAGCCCCTATGGTATTCAAAAAGGGTCTACCAAGAATAATAGACATACTATCGTCCTCGGGAATATCAAGAATAACAAAGTCCATTAAAATAGTAATGTTTGCAACCACAATAGGCACATCTCACAAATACCGACAGGTATAGCAGTTGATTTATCAGCCATTTGCAAAGATATTTCAGTAGGTGTCAACTTATTCAAATCAAGTCTATGATATAAAGAGAGAGGCATAACACTAACACCGGCTCCAAGATCACATAAAGCAGTTTTAACATAGTTTGTTTTAATGGAGCATGGTATAGTTGGTACTCCTGGATCTCCAAGTTTCTTTGGTATTCCACCTTTAAAAGTATAATTAGCAAGCATGGTGGAAATTTCAGCTTCCAGTATTTTTCTTTTATTTGTAACAATATCTTTCATATACTTAGCATAAGGATTCATTTTAAGGATATCAGTCAAACGCATACGCAAAAAGATAGGTCTAATCATTTCAACAAAGTGCTCAAAATCCTCATCGTCCTTTTTCTTGGATGGTTTAGGAGCAAAAGGCATGGGTTTCTGAACCCATGGTTCTCTTTCTTTACCGTGATTCCTAGCAACAAAGTCTCTCTTATCATAATGTTGATTCTTTGATTGTGGGTTATCAAGATCAACAGCGGGTTAAATCTCTACATCAATGTTATTGCTAGGTTGAGCATCAACATGAACATCGTCATTAACATTATCACTAGGTTCATGTTCATTGCCAGATTGTGTTTCAGCATCAGAAATAGAAATATCATAGGGATTCTCAGGTGTGTCAACAACAGGTTCACTAGAAGCATGCAAAGTCCTATCATTTTTCTTTTTCTTCTTATTAGAAGAACTAGGTGAATCAACATTAATTCTCTAAGAATCATGCTCAATTCTCTTAGGGTGGCCCTAGGGATACAAAGGTTCCTGAGTCATTTTACCCCCTCTAGTCACAACTCTAACAGCATTATCATTTTTCTTATTATTTAATTCATTGAGCAAATCATTCTGAGCTTTAAGCACTTGTTCTACTTGAGTGGTAACCATAGAAGCATGTTTACTAATAAGTTTAAGTTCACCTTTAACTCTAGACATATAATCACTCAAGTGTTCAATCATATAAGCAACTTGTTTCAATTGTCTACCAACATAAGAATTGACGTTTTCTTGCTTAACAATAAAATTATCAAACTCATCCAAGCATTGGCTAGCAAACTTATTACGAGGAATATCATCTTCATCAAATCTATAGACAGAATTTACCTTTACTACCTGTCTCGGGTTATCAAGACCATGTATTTATTCAATAGGTGGTAAATTCTTAACATCTTCAGCTTTAATACCCTTTGTCGGTGTCAAAACTGGCGGATCTCGGGTAGGGGGTCCCGAACTGTGCGTCTAGGTGGATGGTAACAGGAGACAAGGGACACGATGTTTTTACCCAGGTTCGGGCCCTCTCGATGGAGGTAAAATCCTACGTCATGCTTGATTAATATTGATGATATGGGTAGTACAAGAGTAGATCTACCACGAGATCAAGGAGGCTAAACCCTAGAAGCTAGCCTATGGTATGATTGTTGTATATGATCTATCGACTAGCCTGGCCTTGGTTTATATAATGCACTGGAGGCCTAGGATAACAAGAGTCCTAGCCGAATACGCCAGTGGGGAGGAGTCCTTGTCTTGATCGCCAAGTCTTGTGGAATCTTCCATGTATGCGGCAGCTGTCCGAACTGGGCCATAAGAATACGACCACGGGGGTCCTCGGCCCAATCTAACAGATCGGGAGATGACGTGATGAGTACCCCCTAGTCTAGGACACCGTCAGTAGCCCCCTGAACTGGTCTTCAAGTTGGGGACGCTCCTCGATTCTTCCAAACTATTCTTGGTCTTCGCTCATCAGTCTTGAAAACTGGTTCAACAAATCTTCTCATCAACGATCTTGAGGATGGCCGAAATGCATTCGACGAGTTTATACGTCGGGTATCCGAGGAGCCCCTTTAAGTTTCCGGCCTTTATCAATGCCTTGTTATTTTTATGCCACACCTCGGGTTTGAAGTTGTTCCCAGGAGGCAGTGTCCTCTTGCGTCCGAGCTCTAAAGCCGGACTGCATTCCAGGTATTTTTGTAGCCGAGCTCCAATGTTGGACTGGTTCCGAGCTCCAACGCCGAAATGTATCCAAGCTCCAACACCGGACTGTGTCCGAGCTCCAACGCCGGACTATATCCAAGATGTCATAGATCATCTTGGTCTAAAAAAGTTGAAGGAGTTTAGCCGAGCTTAATCCCGAAAATGCCCTCTATGGAGCCAGCCACTAGCGCCCGAGCTTTATGCCGGACTGCTTCCGAGGTGGTGCACCACCCCGACTGTGGGCTGATTTTTTGTCAGTTTTTTGATTGGTGCAATTTATTCTCTGTTGAGATATATAGCAAGTAGCCCTCAAGGTGTGTATCGGTCTAAAACCCAAGATGCACCTGAAGATGACATAAGACCGCTGATCCCAGTAGCCGCTGAGACTCAGGTTGATTTGCAAAATCGGCCTGAGGATCAAGTCCTAGATCGGCAGAATACTTCGGGACACAAAAAGCGGCGTGCTCAGTAATCGAGGCTCAGGTTGGGTGTGGCCGACCAACCTGAGGATCATAATCTCCTCGGGAATTGTATTGCACTTAAACTTTTCTGCATTGGATAGGCAATGTAGTAGCCCCCGAGACACTGGTCGAGTGGCGACACCAGATCAGGGGATCAATGTGCCCCTTTAATATTTGTGAATAATAAGCCCAAAGCCCAGTAGCCCCCGAGCCTTAATGCGGGCACGGGTGGTCGAATTAAGGATCGATATCCATAGTAAAATCACAAATTATGTGTAATGACTCTATGTATCCAAGTACTTTACGTCATAAATGCTCGTATCCGCATTGTACAAAACTTTGTTGACCGACCATCGGCTTCCACCTCCTCGATCAGTAGCCGAGGAGTGTTTGTCCTACTTTATAAAGCCTTTATGAGGGCAAAGATTTACGACAAACAAGGCAATCTGGCCATACGGTTTTATAAACAAAGGCACGCAGAGAGATATGTTATATTACTGTTTAACAGAAGAAATGTCTTCCAAATAAAATAGTCCCGCTATCGGTTCCTTTCTTTGGGTTGTCATGCTAAGCATGATCATGAAACCTCAGCTCCAATGTAAGAGAAAAATATCGAGGATTTAGTTTGGGAGGCCAGTTAATAGCCCCCGGTAGTGTTCGGCGACAGTCGAGGTTAAGCCGTAAACACTTTGGCCATTGTTATGAATGGCCCGTCATTTAACACCGTCATCGGATCGCTGACCAGTTTACACTTATTGTGACAGTCAGTTTTCGGCTTTCTCCACTGAGGTGCTTAACCATGTGAGCTGGAAGCACAATCGCAGTGGTTCTCCCTTTGCACACCTAGCCGAACAAAGCGGAATGTAGGAGGCAAGCGCAGGAGCCGGGCAACCCAACTATTGATCAAAGACACAATTCGAAACCGATGCATATATAGCAATATCCGAGAATATTTTTGCCGAATCTCTAAAGGTGTCCGGCGTTGCACTGCGATACTTGTGCTGAAAACACACAAATAGTTTAAAAGTGCCATAAGCTTGGAAAACCAAAAAACGTCAGTAAAACTTGACGTCCGAACAAGATCAAGTGTTCGGTGCCAATCCGAAAATTGGCCTTAGAGAAAAAAAGTGCTTCTGTCGTGCTTTAACATGATACATCCTATCTCAAGACTTCAAGCGGGTCAGCCTACGGCTTCAACCTCCTATCCCGAGGGCGGAGTACTTCTCACTAGGCCAGTTTAGCAACCTAAACTCTAGCGGCTTTGAGAGAGAAATTAGGCTCCCCGGCTAGTGACCACACGCTCGTGTCGAAAAAAGGAGTGATAAATAATAACAATAATAATAAAATCCTTGCAACGACTAAGAAGAAAAACACTTATTATAAAACGGCTCAAATAAACTTAAGATCCCCCAAGTGACTTGGGTAAAAGAATGATTGCATGTACCGAAGTACTTATATCATATCTATGTTCAACCGAACTTTAAACGCGTCTTAACCGACCGTCGGCTTCTCCCTCTTCGGTCAAGGACCGAAAAGTGTTATGTACTCCATCTGTCGAGAATATGGACGGTGTTTCCAATAACCAGGCAATCAGACCATAAGGCTGTAACAGACAAAGCGCGCCCAGGGAACTTATGCTATATTACTGCGAAGTGTAAGAAGCATCTTCGAAGAAAATAGTACCCCCACCGATACCTTTTTTTGGTGCTCATTGTTATTATGAGACTTGTGCAATAGATTTTTTGTACTCATGAGTTCCGTTGTGTGCCGACCATAATTGAAAACAATAAGAGCGCTAGCTTTCGGCTTCACCCAGTCTGAGGTCCGGCTCGGGTGACCCGATCATGACAATCGCAGAGGTGCTCCCTTTACTCCCTAGCCGAACAATTGGGAACGTAGGGGTAAACACAGGAGCGAGGCAACCCAGCTTGCAAATTGCTTAAGTCAATATGGTGCATATTGTGGCGTAATACATGAACAAGGAACGAAGCCGTACAAGTATAATCATATGCAAGAGGAAAAGCTTCATAAAGGAAGCCCCCAAGTAAACGGGGTATTTGAATTTGTGCGTCACAAACAAAGTTTGGACAAGGAAATTTTTTACAAGCAATTTTTTTCCAAAAAAGTATAATGCTTGGTCGAACCAAACACAAGTTAAAAATTTAAAACTTTGAGCATGAAGGCAGCTTAGCTGGTTAATGTGTTCGGTATTGATGACGTGGCCCGACCTTGATGCGGGACAAGGTTCCATCCCCCAAGCCGGTCCCGAGGTGGCGGAGCAAAGAGCTCGGCACTCCGAAGTGGTGACATAGCACGGTTAATGCAGGCCGGCAGAGTGATGCCGAAGTCCCTGGCATGGGGTAATGAAGTGTTGATGAAGCCCCCGTCCAGTCGAGGTGACGTGGTATGTCAGTACGCCGAGTTGTCGATACTGCCCAACCCGGATCATTTTCCTGTGCACAAAAAAACAGTGCAAACCAGAGATAATAGTAATAATAGTAATAAAAAACGTTGCATAATAAATAATTTATGCAAAGTGAGTAATAAAAGAAATATGGCCTGGCGCCAAAGTCAATGTCGATGCAGGGCATCGGCGTGATGAGGTAAAGGCGTGGCAAGGCCTGAGTTCACAGGTTGGTCTGAGTTCCGGATGCGGCGCTCGCCGGACTATGTACGGAAACTGGCCGAACCACCACGTGACCGTTGTTAGTGCGGCCATCATTCGATAGACCTGTGTATAGATGATGGACAAACCGGAGTAATAAATCCTTGGGAAGAATGAACCCAAACAAGCAAAAAAAATACTAGAATTAATAGCACCTGGTTTATTTTTGTAGCGATCCGAAGAAAGGTGATTCCCAAAATTGGGACTCGATCCGCACACCCACTGCCAGATAGGCGATAAGCGACGGCATGGCGATGCTGGCAAAGGTTGGCTTGCCGAGGCGAAGCCCTCAGTCCAGCTAACGTGACGAAGCTGGTCGGCTGTCAGCCGATGTGTCGAAACAGGTCGGCGTGTTTGATGATGATTCGAAGAAGAGGCAGCATGGTGATGCCGATGCAGGTCAGGACTTGTGACGCGATCGACGCTGCTTGATGCAGCTACCGCGTGGCGATGCCGGTGTGCCCGCTCCGTGTAGTTTGTGGGGAAGCGACGTTGATGATGATTTGTCCTTCGCGATGCCGAACTCTTGTTCGTCTTGCCGAGATGATGATTGAAGGAGTTGAGCTCGGCTCAATAAAGCGGCGACGTGTCTAGCGGAGGTCGGCAGCCGTGGAGCAATACTGCCGGACTGGTTTGACACTAGGGTGATGGTGAAGATTACCTTGGAGGAGGCTTAAAATTTTATGGGTACGTGTTAAAAAACAACGTACAATAACATAGAAGAAAATTCCTTAAAAAAGGTTGTCCAATATCACATTCATAAAGAAACGTGAATTCAGGTCGGATCCGTATTCGCGCAGAAAACAGATCCGGAAATTGGTCCACTCATCGGAAGGTTCCCGGAGTTTGAACCGTCGGATCGAGCTGAAATTTGGAGGGGTGGTAGCTATGGGGATTTTCCAGTAGATGAACGGTTGGATCTTCCAAAGGATCTCCTAACTGGGCTCTGGAGACCACGCCCTAAACTCGTCCAGATTCCCGTCCAGATTTGAAACGGCTCCGGTATATCATAGATTGCCAGAGATTCCCCTATAGGAACTCGACGAAATTTCGCATGGTTGTTGTAGATGTGATTCCGCACTATTCCACCAAAGCAATCGTCAAAGCGACGCTCGAGGAGGCGGTGACGGCGAATACAAGTTCACTGTCCATAAAAACAGCACGGCCGCCCGAGGGCAATGTTGACGTTGAGCCCCCGAGCTCCATGTATGATTCCTCCATGATCTTGATAGAGATCGAAGTTGATGTTTGATGAAGGCCCTTGTCCGAACATGGTAATCCAAACACGGGGCACAGTTCTTGGTCAAACCAAGGTGACAGTCGAGCTGGTGATGAAGATGCCGAAGTCACAGTTGATCTGCAGGTGAGCCATTGATCCTTTTGCTGATCACACAGCGAAACTCTCAATAAAAGCACCAATGTCGGTGTCAAAACCGGCGGATCTCGGGTAGGGGTCCCGAACTGTGCGTCTAGGCGGATGGTAACAGGAGACAAGGGATACAATGTTTTTACCTAGGTTCGGGCCCTCTCGATGGAGGTAAAACCCTATGTCCTGCTTGATTAATATTGATGATATGGGTAGTACAAGAGTAGATCTACCACGAGATCAAGGAGGCTAAACCCTAGAAGCTAGCCTATGGTATGATTGTTGTATATTATCTATCGACTAGCCTGGCCTTGGTTTATATAATGCACCGGAGACCTAGGATAACAAGAGTCCTAGCCGAATACGCCGGTGGGAGGAGTCCTTGTCTTGATCGCCAAGTCTTGTGGAATATTCCATGTATGCGGAAGCTATCCGAACTGTCCCATAAGAATACGGCCACGGGGGTCCTCGGCCCAATCTAACAGATCGGGAGATGACGTGATGAGTACCCCCTAGTCCAGGACACCGTCACCCTTTTCTTTCATAGATTTCTTTGCCTCTTGCATATCTTCAGGACTGAGAAATAGAATGCCCATTTTCTTCGGAGTTGGCTTAGGAGTTCGTTCAGCAAGTGTCCAATCATTTTCATTACTCAACATATTATTCAACAGCAATTCAGCTTGATCAGCAGGTCTTTCCCTGAAAACACAACCAGCACAACTATCCAGGTGGTTTCTGGAAGCATCGGTTAGTCCGTTATAAAAGATATCAACTATTTCATTTTTCTTGAGAGGATGATCAGGCAAAGAATTAAGTAATCAGAGAATCCTCCTCCAAGCTTGTGGGAGACTCTCTTCTTCAATTTGCACAAAATTATATATTTCCCTTAAGGCAGCTTGTTTCTTATGAGCAGGGAAATAATTAGCAGAGAAGTAATAAATCATATCCTAGGGACTACACACACAACTAGGATCAAGAGAATTAAACCATATTTTATCATCACCCTTTAATGAGAACGGAAATAACTTAAGGATAAAGTAATAGTGAGTTTTCTCATCATTAGTGAACAGGGTGGCTATATCATTTAATTTAGTAAGATGTGCCACAACAATTTCACATTCATAGCCATAAAAAGGATCAGATTCAACCAAAGTAATTAACTCGGGATCAACAGAGAAATCATAATCCTTATCAAAGATACAGATAGGTGAAGTAGCAAAAGCAGGGTCATATTTCATTCTAGCATGCAAAGATTTTTCTTTCAACTTAGCTAATAGTTTCTTAAGATCATATCTATAATTGCAAGCTAAAAATTCTCTAACAGTTTCTTCATCCATAACATAACCCTCAGGCACAACAGGCAATTCATATCTATGGAGAGAATCTTCATCATCACTTTAATCAATATTATCAGTTTCAATAATTTCATTCTCTCTAACCCTAGCAAGTTGTTCATCAAGAAATTCACCTAGTGGCATAGTATTATCAAGCATCGAAGTAGTTTCAGCATAAGCATCATGCAAAGCAGAAGTGGTATCATCGATAACATGCGACATATCAGAATGAATAGTAGGAGTAGGTGTCGCAAGTTTACTCATAACAGAAGGTGAATCAAGTGCAGAGCTAGATGGCAGTTCCTTACCTCCCCTCGTAGTTGAGGGAAAAATCTTGGTTCTTTCATCTTTCAAGTTCCTCATAGTGATCAACAGATATAAATCCCAAGTGACTCAAAGAATAGAGCTATGCTCCCCGGAAACGGTGCTAGAAAATAGTCTTGATAACCCACAAGTATAGGGGGTCGCAACAGTTTTCGAGGGTAGAGTATTCAACCCAAATTTATTGATTCGACACAAGGGGAGCCAAAGAATATTCTCAAGTATTAACAGTTGAGTTATCAATTCAACTCCACCTGGAAGACTTAATATCTGCAGCAAAGTATTTAGTAGCAAAGTAATATAGAAGTAACGGTGGCAGTGGCTAAAGTAATAGTATTGGTTTTGTAGTTATTGTAACAGTGGCAACAGAAAAGTAACTAAGCAAAGATCAATATGTGAAAAGCTCGTAGGCAATGGATCAGTAATGGATAATTATGTCAGATGCAATTCCTCATGCAACAGTTATAACATAGGGTGACACAGAACTAGCTCCAGTTCATCAATGTAATGTAGGCATGTATTCCGAATATAGTCATACGTGCTTATGGAAAAGAACTTGCATGGCATCTTTTGTCCTACCCTCTTGTGGCAGCGAAGTCTTATTGGAAACTAAGGGATATTAAGGCCTCCTTTTAATAGAGTACCAGAACAAAGAATTAACACTTAGTGAATACATGAACTCCTCAAACTACGGTCATCATCGAGAGTGGTCCCGATTATTGTCACTTTGGGGTTACCGGATCATAACACATAGTAGATGACTATTGACATGCAAAATAGGATCAATAACTCGCATATATTCATGAAAACATAATAGGTTCAGATCTGAAATCATGGCACTCGGGCCCTAGTGACAAGCATTAAGCATAGCAAAGTCATAGCAACATCAATCCCAGAACATAATGGATACTAGGGGTCAAACCCTAACAATACTAACTCGATTACATGATAAATCTCATCCAACCCATCACCGTCTAGCAAGCCTATGATGGAATTACTCACGCACGGCGGTGAGCATCATGAAATTGGTGATGGAGGAAGGTTGATGATGATGATGATGGCGACGGATTCCCCTCTTCGGAGCCCTGAACAGACTCTGTATCGTAAAATGCAATGAATCCTTCTCTCTGATTTTTTTTCTCCCTGGACATGAATATATAGAGTTGGAGTTGAGGTCGGTGGAGCCTCAGGGGCCCTAAGAGACAGGGGTGCGCCCCCACCCTCGTGGACAGTGTGTGGGCTCCCTGGTGTTGATTCTTTCACCATTATTTTTTATATATTCCAAAAATATTCTCTGTGAAGTTTCACGTCATTCCGAAAACTTTTATTTCTACACAAAAATAACACCATGGCAATTCTGCTGAAAACAGCGTCAGTCCGGGTTAGTTCCATTCAAATCATGCAAGTTAGAGTCCAAACAAGGTCAAAAGTGTTTGGAAAAGTAGATACGATGGAGACGTATCACGTATCACTCACCCCGATATGTCTCCGACGTATCTATAACTTTTTATTGTTCCATGTTATTATATTATCTATCTTCGATGCTTTATATGCATTATTATTTTATTTTATATTATTTTTTGGAACTAACCTATTAACCTAGTGCCCAATGCCAGCTGTTGTTTTTCTTTGTTTTTGTATTTTAGAGAAAATCAATACCAAATTCAATCCAAATGGAACAAAACATTTTGATGATTTTTCTTGGACCAGAAGACACCTAGGAAGCTTCACAAGGAGCCGGAAGGGCCACGAGAGAGCCACAAGGTCGGGAGGCGCGCCCTAGGGAGGGGGCCTGCCCCCCGAGGTTGTGGGCCCCTCGAGGCTCTCCTAACCCTAATCCTTGCTCCATAAATACCCAAATATTTCCCGTTTACCAATGGTCACACCAAAAATACTTTTCTGCCACCGCAAGCTTCTGTCCTCGTGAGATCCCATCTTGGGGCCTGACGGTGTCCTAGACTAGGGGGTACTCATCACGTTGTCTCCCGATCAGTTGGATTGGGCCGAGGACCCCCATGGCCGTATACTCCTGGGCCAGTCTGGACAGTTGCCGCATACAAGGAAGATTCCACAAGACTTGGTGATAAAGACAAGGACTCCTCCCCCACAGGCGTATTTGGCTAGGACTCTTGTTATCCTAGGCCTCTGGTGCATTATATAAACCAGGGCCAGGCTAGTCGATAGATTATATATACATACAATCATACCATAGGCTAGCTTCTAGGGTTTAGCCTCTCTGATCTCGCGGTAGATCTACTCTTGTACTACCCGTATCATCAATATTAATCGAGCAGGACGTAGGGTTTTACCTCCATCAAGAGGGCCCGAACCTGGGTAAAACATCGTGTCCCCTGCCTCCTGTTACCATCAGCCTTAGACGCATAGTTCGAGACCCCCTACCCGAGATCCGCCGGTTTTGACACCGACATTGGTGCTTTCATTGAGAGTTCCGCTGTGTGTTCGGCAAAAGGTTGATGGCTCGCCTACAGATCAACTGCGACTTCAGCATCTTCGTCACCAGCTCGACTGGTCACCTTGGTTTGACCAAGGACTGTGCCCTACCTCCGATCGTCATGTTCGGATGAGGGCCTTTATAAACATCAACTCCGATCTCTATCAAGATTATGGAGGATTCATCCAGGGAGCCCGGGGGGCTCAACGTCAACATTGCTGTCGGGCGACCGTGCTGTTTTTCTGGACAGAAAACTTGTGTCCGCCGCCACCGCCTCCTCAAGTGTCCTTTTAACGATCGCTTTGGTGGAATTGTGCGGAATTGAGTCTATAACAACCCTGGAAAATTTCATCGAGTTCCGATGGAGGAATCTCTGGCAATCCACGATATACCGGAGCCCTGTCAAATCTGGACGGGAATCTGGATGAGTTTAGGGCGTGGTGTCCAGCTTCTAGCTCGGACGTTCTTTGGAAGATCCAACCGTTGATCGGCTGTGGAATTCCTATATCTACCACCTCTCAAACTTTCAGCTCGATCCGACTGTCCAAACTCCAGGAACCTTCCGATTAGTGCATCACTTTTCGGATCTATTTTCTGCGCGAAAACGAATCCGACCTGAGTTTGTCTTTTTTATGAATGGGATTTCGGACATCCCTTTTGAAGGAAGTTTTGTACGGGGTATTGTGTTTTGTTTCCGAAAACATCCCGCTAACTTTAAGATCTTTTGAACATGATCTTCAACAACATGCTGGTGTCAAACCAGTCTGGCAATATTGCTCCACGGCTGCCGACCTGCGCTAGACACTTCGTCACTTTGTTGAGCCGAGTTCAACTTCTTCGGATCATCATCTCGGCAAGCCGAACAAGAGTCCGGCATCGCGAAGGATAAATCATCACCAACATCGCTGCCCCACGAATTACACGGAGCGGGCATACCGGCATCCTCGCACGGTCGCTTCATCAAGCCGGCATCGACCACGTCACGACCTGCATCGGCAGGGCCGCACTATTGCTTCTTCAAGCTGGTGTCCATCACGCCGACCTACTTCGATTCATCGGCTGACATCGAGGCTTCGACATCTCGGCTGGACCGGGGGCTTCGCCATCTCTTCATCAACCTACTTCAGACACTTCGGCGTCACTAGCCGACCAGCTGCGTCACGTTAGCTGGACCGAGGGCTTTGCCTCGGCGGCCAACCTTTTGCCAGCATTGCCATGCCATCGTTTTATCGCCCATCAGGCAATGGGTGTGCGGATCGAGTCCCAATTTTGGGAATCGCCTTCCTTCGGATTGCTACAACAAATAAACCAGGTGCTATTAATCCCAGTATTTTTTGCTTGTTTGGGTTCATTTTTCCCAAGGAATTATTACTCTGGTTTGTCCATCATATGTACACAGGTCTATCAAATGGTGGCCGCATTAACGACAGTCGCATGGTGGTTCGGTCAGTTTCCGTACATAGTCTAGCGAACGCCGCATCCAGAGCTCAGACCGACCTGTGAATTCAGGCTTTGCCATGCCTCTACCGCATCACGCCGACGCCCTGCATCGACATTGACTTCGGCGCCAGGCCATATTTCTTTTATTACTCACTTTGCATAAATTATTTATTATGCAACGATTTTTCTTAATTATCATTATTACTATTATCTTCGGTTTGCACTATTTTTTGTGCACAGGACAATGATCCGGGGACTTCGGCGTCACTCCGCCGGTCTGCATTGACTGTTCTATGTCACCACTTCGGCGTGTCGAGCTCTCCGCTCCGCCACCTCGGGACCGGCTTGGGGGATGGAACCTTGTCCCGCGTCAAGCTCGGACCGCATCATCAATACCGAACACATTAACCAGTTAAGTCGCTGTCATGCTCAAAGCTTTAATTTCTAACTTGTGTTCGGTTCGACCAAGCATTATACTTTTTTGGAAAAAAGTTGCTTGTAAAAAATTTCCTTGTCCAAACTTTGTTTGTGACGCATAAATTCAAATACCCAATTCATTTGGGGGCTTCCTTCATGAAGCTTTTCCTCTTGCATATGATTATACTTGTACGGCTTCGTTCCTTCTTCATGTATTACGCCACAATATGCACCATATTGACTTAAGCGATTTGCAAGCTGGGTTGCCTTGCTCCTGTGTTTACCCCTACATTCCCGATTGTTTGGCTAGGGAGTAAAGGGAGCACCTCTGCGATTGTCACGATCGGGTCATCCGAGCCGGACCTCAGACTGGGTGAAGCCGAAAGCTAGCGCTCTTATAGTTTTCAATGATGGTCGGCACACAACGGAACTCATGAGTACAAAAAATCTATTGCACAAGTATCATAATAACAATGAGCACCAAAGAAAGGTATCGGTGGGGGTACTATTTTCTTCGAAGATGCTTCTTACACTTTGTAGTAATATAGCATAAGTTCCCTGAGCGTGCTTTGTCTGTTACAGCCTTATGGCCTGATTGCCTAGTTATTGGAAACACCGTCGATATTCTCGACAGATGGAGTACATAACACTTTTCGGTCCGTGATCGAAGAGGGAGAAGCCGACGGTCGGTTAAGACGCGTTTAAAGTTCGGTTGAACATAGATATGATATAAGTACTTCGGTACGTGCAATCGTTCTTTTACCCAAGTCACTTGGGGGCTCTTAAATTTATATGAGCCATTTTATGATAAGTGTTCTTCTTCTTAGTCGTTGCAAAGTTTAATTATTATTATTATTATTATTATTATTATCTATCACTCCTTTTTTCGACACGAGCGTGTGGTCACTAGCCGGGGAGCCTAATTTCTCTCTCAAAGCCGCTAGAGTTTAGTTTGCTAAACTGGCCTAATGAGAAGTACTCCGCCCTCGGGATAGGAGGTTGAAGCCGTAGGCTGACCCGCTTGAAGTCTTGAGATAGGACGTGTCATGTTAAAGCACGACAGAAGCACTTTTTTTCTAAGGCCAATTTTTGGATTGGCACCGAACACTTGATCTTGTTCGGACGTCAAGTTTTTACTGACGTTTTTTTTTGGTTTTCCAAGCTTGTGGCACTTTTAAACTATTTGTGTGTTTTCAGCACAAGTCTCGCAGTGCAACGCCGGACACCTTTAGAGATTCGGCAAAAACATTCTTGGATAATGCTATATATGCATCGGTTTCGAATTGTGTCTTCGGTCAATAGTTGGGTTGCCCGGCTCCTGCTCTTGCATCCTATGTTCCACTTTGTTCGGCTAGGTGTGCAAAGGGAGAACCACTGCGATTGTGCTTCCAGCTCACATGGTTAAGCACCTCAGTGGAGAAAGCCGAAAACTGACTGTCACAATAAGCGTAAAGTGGTCAGCGATCCCATGACGGTGTTAAATGACGGGCCATTAATAACAATGGCCGAAGTGTTTACGGCTTGACCTCGACTGTCGCCGAACACTACCGGGGGCTATTACCTGGCCTCCCAAACTAAATCCTCGATATTTTGCTCTTACATTATAGCTGAGGTTTCATGATCATGCTTAGCATGACAACCCAAAGAAAGGAACCGATAGCGGGACTATTTTCTTTGGAAGACATTTCTTATGTTAAACAAGTAATATAACATATCCCTCCGCGTACCTTTGTTTATAAAACCGTCTGGCCATATTGCCTTGTTTGTCGTAAATCTTTGCCCTCATAAAGGCTTTATAAAGTAAGGCAAACACTCCCCGGCTACTGGCCGAGGAGGTGGAAGCTGATGGTCGGTCAACAAAGTTTTGTATAATGCGGATCCGAGCATTAATGACGTAAAGTACTTGGATACATAGAGTCATTACACATAATTTGTGATTTTACTATGGATATTGATCCTTAATTCGGCCACCTGTGCCCACATTAAGGCTTGGGGGCTACTGGGCTTCAGGCTTATTATTTAAAAACATTAAAGGGGCACATCGATCCCCTGATCTGGTGTTGCCACCCGACCAGTGTCTCGGGGGCTACTGCATTGCCTGTTCAATGTAGAAAAATTTAAGTGCAATACAGTTGCCGAGGAGATTTTGATCCTCAAGTTGGTCGGCCGCACCCAACTTGAGTCTCGAGGACTGAGCACGCCGCTTTTTGTGTCCCGAAGTATTCTGCCGAGCTAGGACTTGATCCTCAGGACGATTTTGCAAATCAACCTGAGTCTCAGCAGCTACTGGGATCAGCGGTCTTACGTCATCCTTCAGGTGCATCTCGGGTTTTAGACCGATACACACCTTGAGGGCTACTGGCTATATATCTCGGCAGAGAATAAATTGCACCAATAAAAAATATTCACAAATTCGGCCCACAATCGGGGTGGTGCACCACCTTGGAAGCAGTCCGGCATAAAGCTCGGGCGCTAGTGGCTCGCTCCGTAGAGGGCATTTCCGGCATTAAGCTCGGCTAAACTCCTTCAAACTTCTTTGAACCAAGGTGATTTACCACACCTTGGATATAGTACGGCGTTGGAGCTTGGATACAGTCCGGCGTTGGAGCTCGGATACATAGTCCGGCGTTGGAGCTCAGATACATTCCGACGCTAGAGCTGGGAAGCGGTCTGGCGTTGGTGCTCGGCTGCAAAAGATACCCCGAATGCAGTCCGGCGTTGGAGCTCGGACGCAAGAGGACGCTGCCGCCCGGGAACAACTTCAAACCCGAGGTGTGGCATGAAAATAACAAGGCATTGATAAAGGCCAGAAACTTAAAGGGGCTCCTCGGATACCCAACGTATAAACTTGTCGAATGCATTTCGGTGATCCTCAAGATCGAAGATGAGAAGATTTGTTGAACCAGTTTTCAAGACCAACAACTGAAGATGAAGAGCAGTTCAGAAGAATCGAGGAGCGTCCCTAACTTGAAGACCGGTTCAGGGGGCTACTGACGGTGTCCTAGACTAGGGGGTACTCATCACGTCGTCTCCCGATCAGTTGGATTGGGCTGAGGACCCCCATGGCCGTATACTCCTGGGCCAGTCCGGACAGCTGCCGCATACAAGGAAGATTCCACAAGACTTGGTGATCAAGACAAGGACTCCTCCCCCACCGGTGTATTTGGCTAGGACTCTTGTTATCCTAGGCCTCTGGTGCATTATATAAACCAGGGCCAGGCTAGTCGATAGATTATATATACATACAATCATACCATAGGCTAGCTTCTAGGGTTTAGCCTCTCTGATCTCGTGGTAGATCTACTCTTGTACTACCCATATCATCAATATTAATCGAGCAGGACGTAGGGTTTTACCTCCATCAAGAGGGCCCGAACCTGGGTAAAACATCATGTCCCCTGCCTCCTGTTACCATCAGCCTTAGACGCACAGTTCAGGACCCCCTACCCGAGATCCGCCAGTTTTGACACCGACAGGGCCTTTTTCGGTACTCTACCAGAGGGGGATTCGATCACGGAGGGCTTCTACATCAACCTTGCCGCCCTTCCGATGATGTGTGAGTAGTTTACCACAAACCTACGGGTCCATATCTAGTAGCTAAATACCTTCTTCTCTCTATTTGATCATCAATACAATGTTCTCCTCAATGTTCTTGGGTTCTATTCGATTTAATCTTCTTTTGTGGTGTGTTTGTTGAGATCCGATGAATTGTGGATTTATGATCAGATTATATGAATATTATTTGAGTCTTCTCCGAACTCTTTTATGCATGATTAAGATAGATTTGTATTTCTCTCCGTTCTATTGCTTTCGTTTGGCCAACTGGATTGATCTATCTTGCAATGGGAGAGGTGCTTTGTCTTGGGTTTAATCTTGCGGTGTCCTCACCCAGAACATAAGGGGTAGTGAGGCACGTATTTGCACTGTTGTCATTGAGGATAAAAGGAGGGGGGTTTTACAATATTGATTGGATCTATCCCTCTACACCATGTCATCTTGCCTAACGCGTTACCCCGTTCTTGTTAACTTAATACACTAGATGCATGCTGGATAGCGTTCGATGTGTGGAGTAATAGTAGTAGATGCAGGCAGGAGTCGGTCTACTTGTCATGGACGTGATGCCTATATTCATGATCATTGCCTTAGATATCGTCATAACTATGTGCTTTTCTACCAATTGCTCAACAGTAATTTGTTTACCCACCGTACGCTTTATTTTAAGAGAGAAGCCTCTAGTGAAAACTAAGGCCCCCAGTCTATTTTTATCATATTATTTTCAGATCTATAAACCAAAATTTCCAGGTTCATTATGTTAGAAGGGTCTGACAGGTATGTGGATGACATATTCAGATTTGTCATTTTTTTCTCATCAACTCTCATATATAAGTTATTTTTATCTGACTTATAGATTTTATGGAATTATTATTAATTCGAATTATTAAATAGCTAAATTGCTAAGTGCGCCTAGAATTACACCCAGTCAGACACTGACTAGTGGGTCTAGTCAAGTGCTGACTAGACCAAAGTCAAACTGACCGGTGGGGCCATCGTGATTAGTGCTAAGCTAAAGAGAAAAATAAACCTAAGTTAATTAGGCAGTGGGACCTACATGTCCATGGATACAAGGGTTAATTAGGGGCGTTATTAGCCACTAATGATAGTGCCACGTCGGCACATCAGGGGTTAAGCCACTGGCGTAAACATGACGCGCTGGAGATTGTCAGCCGATAGATTTAGGCGTCGGCTGCAGGCACGGTTGGATTCGTTGGAATGCTCGCGCTGCGACCCGTCCAACGATGGCCACGGGGTGGCCGGGGGTGGAATGTTGCGGCAGCGGAGACTGCTACCTCTTGAGCACTGCGTTGGTTTTCCCTTGAAGAGGAAAGGGTGATGCAGCAAAGTAGCGTAAGTATTTCCCTCAGTTTTTGAGAACCAAGGTATCAATCCAGTAGGAGACTACATGCAACTCCCTCGTACCCACACAAACAAATAAGAACCTCGCAACCAACGCGATAAAGGGGTTGTCAATCCCTTCACGGTCACTTACGAGAGTGAGCTCTGATAGAGATAATAATAATAATAATAAGATAAATATTTTTCGTATTTTTATGATATAGATTGAAAGCAAGGATTGTAAAATAAAATAGATTGGAAACTTATATGATAAAAGATAGACTCGGGGGCCATAGGTTTCACTAGTGGCTTCTCTCAGGATAGCATAAGTATTACGGTGGGTGAACAAATTACTGTCGAGCAATTGATAGAAAAGTGAATAATTATGAGAATATCTAGGCATGATCATGTATATAGGCATCACGTCCACGGCAAGTAGACCGAAATGATTCTGCATCTACTACTATTACTCCACACATCGACCGCTATCTAGCATGCATCTAGAGTATTAAGTTCATAAGAACATAGTAATGCATTAGGCAAGATGACATGATGTAGAGGAATAAACTCAAGCAATATGATATAAACCCCATCTTTTTATCCTCGATGGCAACAATACAATACGTGCCTTGTTGCCCTGCTGTCACTGAGAAATGACACCGCAAGATTGAACCCAAAGCTAAGCACTTCCTCTATTGCAACAAAGATCAATCTAGTAGGCCAAACCAAACTGATAATTTGAAGAGACTTGCAAAGATAACCAATCATACATAAAAGAATTCAGAGAAGAATCAAATATTGTTCATAGATAAACTTAATCATAAACCCACAATTCATCGGATCTCGACAAACACACCGCAAAAATAGTTACATCAAATAGATCTCCAAGAAGATCGAGGAGAACATTGTATTGAGATCCAAAGAGAGAGAGGAAGCCATCTAACTAATAACTATGGACCTGAAGGTCTGAGGTAAACTACTCACACATCATCGGAGAGGCTATGGTGTTGATGTAGAAGCCCTCCGTGATCGATGCCCCCTCCGGCGGAGCTCCGGAAAAGGCCCCAAGATGGGATCTCTTGGGTACAGAAGGTTGCGGCAGTGGAAATAGGGTTTCGTGGTGCTCCTGGATGTTTTCAGGGTATGTAGACATATATAGGAGGAAGAAGTCGGTCGGTGGAGCACGAGGGGCCCACGAGGGTGGAGGGCGTGCCCAGGGGGGTAGGCGCGCCCCCTGCCTCGTGGCTTCCTCGTTGGTTGCTTGACGTCCACTCCAAGTCCCCTGGATCACGTTCGTTCCAAAAATAACTCTCCCGAAGGTTTTATTCCGTTTGATATTCCTTTTGTGCGAAACACTAAAATAGGCAAAAAAACAACAATTTGCACTGGGCCTTGGGTTAGTAGGTTAGTCCCAAAAATAATATAAAAGTGTATAAATAAACCCATTAACATCCAAAACAGATAATATAATAGCATGGAACAATCAAAAATTATAGATACATTGGAGACGTATCAAGCATCCCCAAGCTTAATTCCTGCTCGTCCTCGAGTAGGTAAATGATAAAAACAGAATTTTTGATGTGGAATGCTACCTAGCATAATTCTCAATGTAATTTTCTTTATTGTGGCATGAATGTTCAGATCCAAGAGATTCAAGATAAAAGTTTAATATTGACATAAAAACAATAATACTTCAAGCATACTAACTAAGCAATCATGTCTTCTCAAAATAACATGGCAAAAGAAATTTCATCCCTACAAAATCATATAGTTTGGTCATGCTCCATTTTCATCACACAAGAATGCTCTCATCATGCACAACCCCGATGACAAGCCAAGCAATTGTTTGATACTTTAGTAATCTCAAACTTTTTTCAACTTTCACGCAATACATGAGCGTGAGCCATGGATATAGCACTATGGGTGGAATAGAATAATGCTAGGGGTTATGTGGAGAAGACAAAAAAAGGAGAAAGCCTCACATTGACGAGGCTAATCAACGGGCTAGGGAGATGCCCATCAATTGATGTCAATGCAAGGAGTAGGGATTGCCATGCAACGGATGCACTAGAGTTATAAATGTATGAAAGCTCAACAAAAGAAACTAAGTGGGTGTGCATCCAACTTGCTTGCTCACGAAGACCTAGGGCATTTGAGGAAGTCCATTGTTGGAATATACAAGCCAAGTTCTATAATGAAATTTTCCCACTAGTATATGAAAGTGACAAAACAAAGAGACTCTCTATCATAAAGATCATGGTGCTACTTTGAAGCACAAGTGTGGAAAAAAAGGATAGTAGCATTGCCCCTTTTATTTCTTTTTTTGGCCTTTCCTTTTTTACTTGGCCTTTCTTTTTTCTTTTCTTTTTTTATCTGGGACAATGCTCTATTAATGATGATCATCACACTTCTGCTTATTTACAACTCAATGATTACAACTCGATACTAGAACAAAATATGACTCTATATGAATGCCTCCGGCGATGTACCGAGAAGTGCAATGAATCAAGAGTGACATGTATGATAAATTATGCATGGTGGATTTGCCACAAATACGATGTCAACTACATGATCATGCAAAGCAATATGACAATGATGAAGCGTGTCATAAATGAAACGGTGGAAAGTTGCATGGCAATATCTCAGAATGGTTATGAAAATGCCATAATAGGTAGGTATGGTGATTGTTTTGAGCAAGATATAAGGAGGTTTATGTGTGACAGAGCATATCATGTCACGGGGTTTGGATGCACCGGCGAAGTTTTCACCAACTCTCAAGGTGAGAAAGGGCAATGAACGGTACCGAAGAGGCTAGCAATGATGGAAGGGTGAAAGTGCGTATAATCCATGGACTCAACATTAGTCATAAAGAACTCACATACTTATTGCAAAAATCTACAAGTCATCAAAAACCAAGCACTATGCGCATGCTCCTAGGGGGATAGATTGGTAGGAAAAGACCATCGCTCGCCCCCGACCGCCACTTATAAGGAAGACAATCAAAGAACACCTCATGTTTCAAATTTGTTACACAACGGTTACCATACGTGCATGCTACGGGACTTGCAAACTTCAACACAAGTATTTCTCAAATTCATAATTACTCAACTAGCGCACTCTAATATCACCACCTTTATATCTCAAAACAATTATCAAGCATCCAACTTCTCATAGTATTCAATGCACTTTCTATGATAGTTTTTATTATACCCATCTTGGATGCCTATCATATTAGGACTAATTTCATAACCAAAGCAAATTACCATGCTGTTCTAAAGGACTCTCAAAATAATATAAGTGAAGCATGAGATATCAATAATTCCTATAAAATAAAACCACCACCGTGCTCTAAAAGATATAAGTGAAGCACTAGAGCAAAATTATCTAGCTCAAAAGATATAAGTGAAGCACATAGAGTATTCTAATAAATTCAAATTCATGTGTGTCTCTCCCAAAATGTTTGTACAGCAAGGATGATTGTGTTAAAATAAAAAGCAAAGACTCAAATCATACAAGACGCTCCAAGCAAAACACATATCATGTGGTGAAAAAAATATAGCCTCAAGTAAAGTTACCGACAAAAGAAGATGAAAGAGGGGATGCCTTCCGGGGCATCCCCAAGCTTAGGCTTTTGGTTGTCCTTGAATTTTACCTTGGGGTGCCTTGGGAATCCCCAATCTTAGGCTCTTGCCACTCCTTATTCTATAATCCATCAAATCTTTACCCAAAACTTGAAAACTTCACAACACAAAACTTAAATAGAAAATCTCATGAGCTCCGTTAGTATAAGAAAACAAACCACCACTTAAGGTACTATAATGAACTCATTCTTTATTTTTTTGGTGTTAAACCTACTATGTTCCAACTTCTCTATGGTCCATAACCTCCGATACTAGCCATAGATTCATCAAAATAAGCAAACAACACACGAAAAACAGAATCTGTCAAAAACAGAACAGTCTGTAGTAATCTGTAGGTTTAGAATACTTCTGTAACCCAAAAATCGTAACATAAATTTTTGGACGTGAGGAATTTATCTATTAATCATATGCAAAAAGAATCAACTTAATCGCACTCTCCGGTAAAAGATGGCAGCAAATATCGTGAGCGCTAAAGTTTCTGTTTTTTGCAGCAAGATTACTAAAACTTCCCCCAAGTCTTCTCAAAGGTTCTACTTGGCACAAACACTAATTAAAAGCATAAAAATGTTGGGGAACGTAGTAATTTCAAAAATTTCCTACGCACATGCAAGATCATGGTGATGCATAGCAACGAGAGGGGAGAGTGTTTTCTACGTACCCTCGTAGACCGAAAGCGGAAGCATTAGCACAACGCGGTTCATGTCGTCGTACGTCTTCACGATCCGACCGATCAAGTACCGAACGTACGACACCTCCGAGTTCAGCACACGTTATGCCCGATGACGTCCCTCGAACTCCGATCTAGCCGAGTGTTGAGGGAGAGTTTCGTCAGCACGACGGCGTGGTGACGATGATGATGTTCTACCGACGCAGGGCTTCGCCTAAGCACCGCTACAGTATTATCGAGGTAGACTATGGTGGAGGGGGCCACCGCACACGGCTAAAACATCAAACGATCAATTGTTGTGTCTATGGGGTGCCCCCTTTCCCCTGTATATAAAGGAGCAAGGGGGTGTGGCCGGCCTAGAGAGGGGCGCGCTAGGAGGAGTCCTACTCCTACCGGGAGTAGGACTCCCCCCCTTTTCCTTGTTGGACTAGGAGAGAGAGGGGAAAGAGGTGGAGGAGAAGAAGGAAGGGGGGGCGCCACCCCCCCTCTCCTTGTCCTATTTGGACTAGGGGGGAGGGGCGCGGCCCATGCCCTGGCCGCCTCTCCTCTTTTTCCACCAAGGCCCATTAAGTCCCCGAGGGGTTCCGGTAACCTCCCGGTACTCCGGTAAAATCCCAATTTCACCCGGAACACTTCCGATATCCAAACATAGGCTTCCAATATATCAATCTTCATGTCTCGAACATTTAGAGACTCCTCGTCATGTCCGTGATCACATCCGGTACATCAAAACATATAAACTCATAATATAACTATCATCGAAACGTTAAGCGTGCGGACCATACGGGTTCGAGAACTATGTAGACATGACCGAGACATGTCTCCGGTCAATAACCAATAGCGGAACCTAGATGTTCATATTGGCTCCCACATATTCTACGAAGACCTTTATTGGTCAGACCGCATAACAACATACGTTGTTCCCTTTATCATCGGTATGTTACTTGCCCGAGATTCGATCGTCGGTATCTCAATAGCTAGTTCAATCTCGTTACCGGCAAGTCTATTTACTAGTTCTGTAATACATCATCCCGCAACTAACTCATTAGTTGCAATGCTTGCAAGGCTTAAGTGATGTGCATTATCGAGAGGGCCCAGAGATACCTCTCCGACAATCGGAGTGACAAATCCTAATCTTGAAATACGCCAACCCAACAAGTACCTTCGGAGACACTTGTAGAGCACCTTTATAATCACCCAGTTACGTTGTGACGTTTGGTAGCACACAAAGTGTTCCTCCGATGAACGGGAGTTGCATAATCTCATTGTCATAGGAACATGTATAAGTCATGAAGAAAGCAATAGCAACATACTAAATGATCGGGTGCTAAGCTAACGGAATGGGTCAAGTCAATCACATCATTCTCCTAATGGTGTGATCCCGTTAATCAAATGACAACCCATGTCAATGGTTAGGAAACTTAACCATCTTTGATCAACGAGCTAGTCAAGTAGAGACATACTAGTGACACTCTGTTTGTCTATGTATTCACACATGTATTATGTTTTCGGTTAATACAATTCTAGCATGAATAATAAACATTTATCATGATATAAGGAAATAAATAATAACTTTATTATTGCCTCTAGGGCATATTTCCTTCAGTCTCCCACTTGCACTAGAGTCAATAATCTAGATTACACAGTAATGATTCTAACACCCATGGAGTCTTGGTGCTGATCATGTTTTTCTCGTGGAAGAGGCTTAGTCAATGGGTCTGCAACATTCACATCCGTATGTATCTTGTAAATTTCTATGTCTCCCACCTGGACTAAATCCCGGATGGAATTGAAGCGTCTCTTGATGTGCTTGGTTCTCTTGTGAAATCTGGATTCCTTTGCCAAGGCAATTGCACCAGTATTGTCACAAAAGATTTCTTTGGACCCGATGCACTAGGTATTACACCTAGATCGGATATGAACTCCTTCATCCAGACTCCTTCATTTGCTGCTTCCGGAGCAGCTATGTACTCCGCTTCACACGTAGATCCCGCCACAACGCTTTGTTTAGAACTGCACCAACTGACAGCTCCACCGTTCAATGTAAACACGTATCCGGTTTGCGATTTAGAATCGTCCAGATCAGTGTCAAAGCTTGCATCAACGTAACCATTTACGATGAGCTCTTTGTCACCTCCATAAATGAGAAACATATCCTTAGTCCTTTTCAGGTATTTCAGGATGTTCTTGACCGCTGTCCAGTGATCCACTCTTGGATTACTTTGGTACCTCCCTGCTAAACTTATAGGAAGGCACACATCAGGTCTGGTACACAGCATTGCATACATGATAGAGCCTATGGCTGAAGCATAGGGAACGTCTTTCATTTTCTCTCTATCTTCTGCAGTGGTCGGGCATTGAGTCTTACTCAATTTCACACCTTATAACACAGGCAAGAACCCTTTCTTTGCTTGATCCATTTTGAACATATTCAAAAATTTGTCAAGGTGTGTGCTTTGTGAAAGTCCAATTAAGCGTCTTGATCTATCTCTATAGATCTTGATGCCCAATATGTAAGAAGCTTCACCGAGGTCTTTCATTGAAAAACTCTTATTCAAGTATCCCTTTATGCTATCCTGAAATTCTATATCATTTCCAATCAACAATATGTCATCCACATATAATATTAGAAATGCTACACAGCTCCCACTCACTTTCTTGTAAATACAGGCTTCTCCAAAAGTCTGTATAAAACCAAATGCTTTGATCACACTATCAAAGCGTTTATTCCAACTCCGAGAGGCTTGCACCAGTCCATGAATGGATCGCTGGAGCTTGCACACTTTGTTAGCTCCCTTTGGATCGACAAAACCTTCGACATCCATTTTCCAAATTTCATAATCATAAAATGCGGCAATTGCTAACATGATTCAGATAGACTTAAGCATCGCTACGGGTGAGAAGGTCTCATCGTAGTCAATCCCTTGAACTTGTCGAAAACCTTTTACAACAAGTCGAGCTTTATAGACAGTAACATTACCGTCAGCGTCAATCTCCTTCTTGAAGATCCATTTATTCTCAATTGCTTGCCGATCAACGGGCAAGTCAACCAAAGTCCACACTTTGTTCTCATACATGGATCCCATCTCATATTTCATGGCTTCAAGCCATTTTTGCGGAATCATGGCTCACCATTGCTTCTTCATAGTTTGTAGGTTCGCCATGGTCTAGTAACATAACTTTCAGAACAGGATTACAGTACCACTCTGGCGCAGATCTTACTCTGGTTAACCTACGAGGTTCAGTAACAACTTGATGTGAAGTTTCATGATCATCATCATTAACTTCCTCACTAATTGGTGTAGGTGTCACAGAAACCGGTTTCTGTGATGAACTACTTTCCAATAAGGGAGCAGGTACAGTTGCCTCATCAAGTTCTACTTTCCTCCCACTCACTTCTTTCGAGAGAAACTCCTTCCCTCGAAAAACTCCGAATTTAGCAACAAAAGTCTTGCCTTCGGATCTGTGATAGAAGGTGTACCCAACAGTTTCCTTTGGGTATCCTATAAAGACACATTTCTCCGATTTGGGTTCGAGCTTATCAGGTTGAAGCTTTTTCACATAAGCATCGCAGCCCCAAACTTTCAGAAACGACAACTTTGGTTTCTTACCAAACCACAGTTCATAAGGCATCGTCTCAACGGATTTTGATGGTGCCCTATTTAAGGTGAATGCGGCCGCCTCTAAAGCATAACCCCAAAACGATAGCGGTAAATCAGTAAGAGACATCATAGATCGCACCATATCTAGTAAAGTATGATTACGACGTCCGGACACACCATTACGCTGTGGTGTTCCGAGTGGCGTGAGTTGCGAAACTATTCCGCATTGTTTCAAATGAAGACCAAACTCATAATTCAAATATTCTCCTCCACGATCAGATCGTAGAAACTTTATTTTCTTGTTACGATGATTTTCAACTTCACTCGTAAATTCTTTGAAGTTTTCAAATGTCTCAGACTTATGTTTCATTAAGTAGATATTCACATATCTACTTAAATCATCTGTGAAGGTGAGAAAATAACAATATCCGCCACGAGCCTCAACATTCATCGGACCACATACATCTGTATGTATGATCTCCAACAAATCTGTTGCTCTCTCCATAGTTCCGGAGAACGGCATTTTAGTCATCTTGCCCATGAGGCACGGTTCACAAGTACCAAGTGATTCATAATCAAGTGGTTCCAAAAGTCCATCAGTATGGAGTTTCTTCATGCGCTTTACTCCGATATGACCTAAACGGCAGTGCCACAAATAAGTTGCACTACCATTATCAACTCTGCATCTTTTGGTTTCAATATTATGAATATGTGTATCACCACTATCGAGATTTAGCAAAAAAATAGACCATTCTTCAAGGGTGCATGACCATAAAAGATATTACTCATATAAATAGAACAACCATTATTCTCTGATTTAAATTAATAACCGTCTCGCATTAAACAAGATCTAGATATAATGTTCATGCTCAACACTGGCACTAAATAACAATTATTTAGGTCTAATACTAATCCTGAAGGTAGATGTAGAGGTAGCGTGCTGACCGCGATCACATCGACTTTGGAACCATTTCCCACACGCATCGTCACCTCGTCCTTAGCCAATCTTCGCTTAATCCGTAGCCCGTGTTTCGAGTTGCAAATATTAGCAACAGAACCAGTATCAAATACCTAGGTGCTACTGCAAGCATTAGTAAGGTATACATCAATAACATGTATATCACATATACCTTTGTTCACCTTGCCATCCTTCTTATCCGCCAAATACTTGGGGTAGTTCCACTTCCAGTGACCAGTCTGCTTGCAGTAGAAGCACTCAGTCTCAGGCTTAGGTCCAGACTTGGGTTTCTTCTCCTGAGCAGCAACTTGCTTGCTGTTCTTCTTGAAGTTCCCCTTCTTATTCCCTTTGCCCCTTTTCTTGAAACTGGTGGTCTTTATTGACCATCAACACTTGATGCTCTTTCTTGATTTCTACCTCCGCTGCCTTTAGCATTGCGAAGAGCTCGGGAATTGTCTTATCCATCCCTTGCATATTATAGTTCATCACAAAGCTCTTGTAGCTTGGTGGCAGTGATTGGAGAATTCTGTCAATGACGCTATCATCCGGAAGATTAACTCACAGTTGAATCAAGTGATTGCAGTACCCAGACATCTTGAGTATATGCTCACTAACAGAACTATTCTCCTCCACCTTGCAGCTGTAGAACTTATTGGAGACTTCATATCTCTCAATCCGGGCATTCTTTTGAAATATTAACTTCAATTCCTGGAACATCTCATATGCTCCATGACATTCTAAACGTTGTTTAAGTCCCGGTTCTAAGCCGTAAAGCATGACACACTGAACTATCGAGTAGTCATCAACACGTGTCTTCCAGGCATTCACAATGTCTGCAGTTGCTGGTGTAGGTGGTACACCTAGCGGTGCTTCCAGGACGTAATTCTTCTGAGCAGCAATGAGGATAATCCTCAAGTTACGGACCCAGTCCGTGTAATTGCTACCATCATCTTTCAACTTTGCTTTCTCAAGGAACGCATTAAAATTCAACGGAACAACAGCACGGGTTGTCTATCTACAATCAACATAGACAAGCAAGATACTATCAGGTACTAAGTTCATGATAAATTTAAGTTCACTTAATCATATTATTTAAGAACTCCCACTTAGATAGACATCCCTCTAATCCTCTAAGTGAATACGTGATCCATATCAACTAAACCATGTCCGATCGTCACATGAGATGGAGTAGTATCAACGGTGAACATCACTATGTTGATCATATCTACTATATGATTCACGCTCGACCTTTCGGTCTCCGTGTTCCGAGGCCATATCTGTTATATGCTAGGCTCGTCAAGTTTAACCTGAGTACTCCGCGTGTGCAACTATTTTGCACCCGTTGTATTTGAACGTAGAGCCTATCACACCCGATCATCACGTGGTGTCTCAGCACAAAGAACTTTCGCAATGGTGCATACTCAGGGAGAACACTTATACTTTGATAATTTAGTGAGGGGTCATCTTATAATGCTGTCGTCAATCAAAGCAAGATAAGATGCATAAAAGATAAACATCACATGCAATGAATATAAGTGATATGATATGGCCATCATCATCTTGTGCTTGTGATCTCCATCTCTGAAGCACCATCATGATCACCATCGTCACCGGCGCGACACCTTGATCTCCATCGTAGCATCGTTGTCATCTCACCAATCTTATGCTTCCACGACTATCGCTACCGCTTAGTGATAAAGTAAAGCATTACAGGGCGATTGCATTGCATACAATAAAGCGACAACCATATGGCTCCTGCCAGTTGCCGATAACTCAGTTACAAAACATGATCATCTCATACAATAAAATTTAGCATCATGTCTTGACCATATCACATCACAACATGCCCTGCAAAAATAAGTTAGACGTCCTCTACTTTGTTGTTGCAAATTTTATGTGGCTGCTACGGGCTTAGCAAGAACCGTTCTTACCTACGCATCAAAACCACAACGATAGTTTGTCAAGTTGGTGTTGTTTTAACCTTCGAAAGGACCGGGCATAGCCACACTAGGTTCAACTAAAGTTGGAGAAACTGACACCCGCCAGCCACCTGTGTGCAAAGCACGTCGGTAGAACCAGTCTCGCGTAAGCGTACGTGTAATGTCGGTCCGGGCCGCTTCATCCAACAATACCGCCGAACCAAAGTATGACATGTTGGTAAGCAGTATGACTTATATCGCCCACAACTCACTTGTGTTCTACTCGTGCATATGACATCTACGCATAAAACCTGGCTCGGATGCCACTGTTGGGGAACATAGTAATTTCAAAAATTTCCTACGCGCACGCAAGATCACGGTGATGCATAGCAACGAGAGGGGAGAGTGTTGTCTATGTACCCTCGTAGACCGAAAGCGGAAGCGTTATCACAACGCGGTTGATGTAGTTGTACGTCTTCACGATCCGACCGATCAAGTACCGAACGTACGGCACCTCCGAGTTCAGCACACGTTCTGCCCGATGACGTCCCTCGAACTCTGATCCATCCGAGTGTTGAGGGAGAGTTTCGTCAGCACGACAGGGTGGTGACGATGATGATGTTCTATCGACGCAGGGCTTCGCCTAAGCACCGCTACAGTATTATCAAGGTAGACTATGGTGGAGGGGGGCACCGCACACGGCTAAAAGATCAAACAATCAATTGTTGTGTCTATGGGGTGCCCCTTGCTCCTGTATATAAAGGAGCAAGGGGGGTGCGGCCGGCCTAGAGAGGGGCGCGCCAGGAGGAGTCCTACTCCTACCGGGAGTAGGACTCCCCCTTTTTCCTTGTTGGACTAGGAGAGAGAGGGGAAAGAGGTGGAGGAGAAGAAGGAAGGGGGGCAGCGCCCCCCTCTCCTTGTCCTATTCGGACTAGGGGGAGGGGGTGCGGCCCATGCCCTGTCCGCCTCTCCTCTTTTTCCACCAAGGCCCACTAAGGCCCATTAAGTCCCCGGGGGGTTCCGGTAACCTCCCGGTACTCCGGTAAAATCCCGATTTCACCCGGAACACTTCCGATATCCAAACATAGGCTTCCAATATATCAATATTCATGTCTCGACCATTTCGAGACTCCTCGTCATGTCCGTGATCACATCCGGGACTCCAAACAACCTTCGGTACATCAAAACATATAAACTCATAATATAACTGTCATCGAAACGTTAAGCGTGCGGACCCTACGGGTTCGAGAACTATGTAGACATGACCGAGACATGTCTCTGGTCAATAACCAATAGCGGAACCTGGATGTTCATATTGGCTCTCACATATTCTATGAAGATCTTTATCGGTCAGACCGCATAACAACATACGTTGTTCCCTTTGTCATCGGTATGTTACTTGCCCGAGATTCGATCGTCGGTATCTCAATACCTAGTTCAATCTCGTTACCGGCAAGTCTCTTTACTCATTCCATAATACATCATCCCGCAACTAACTCATTAGTTGCAAACTTGCAATGCTTGCAAGGCTTAAGTGATGTGCATTACCGAGAGGGCCCAGAGATACCTCTCCGACAATCCGAGTGACAAATCCTAATATCAAAATACACCAAGCCAACAAGTACCTTCGGAGACACCTGTAGAGCACCTTTATAATCACCTAGTTACGTTGTGACGTTTGGTAGCACACAAAGTGTTCCTCCGGTAAACGGGAGTTGCATAATCTCATAGTCATAGGAACATGTATAAGTCATGAAGAAAGCAATAGCAACATACTAAACGATCGGGTGCTAAGCTAACGGAATGGGTCAAGTCAATCACATCATTCTCCTAATGGTGTGATCCCATTAATCAAATGACAACCCATGTCAATGGTTAGGAAACTTAACCATCATTGATCAACGAGCTAGTCAAGTAGAGGCATACTAGTGACACTCTGTTTGTTTATGTATTCACACATGTATTATGTTTCCGGTTAATACAATTCTAGCATGAGTAATAAACATTTATCATGATATAAGGAAGTAAATAATAACTTTGTTATTGCCTCTAGGGCATATTTCCTTCAAAAACCACATCTAAATAGAGGCTAGATGAATTATTTATTACTAAACAGAACCAAAAAGCAATAAACAAAAATAAAATTGGGTTGCATCCCAACAAGCGCTATCGTTTAACGCCCCTAGCTAGGCATAAAAGCAAGAATAGATCTATGTATTATCATCATTGGTATGCTATCCATAAGTGGCTCTCATAACAGATTCATAAGGTAATTTAGTTTTCTTTCTAGTAAAGTGTTCCATGCCTTTCCTTAACAGAAATTGGAATCTAATGTTTCCTTCTTTCATATCAATAATTGCACCAATCATTCTAAGGAGAGGTCTACCAAGAATAATGGGACATGTAGGATTGCAATCAATATCAAGAACAATGAAATCTACGGGCACAAAATTCCTATTTGCAACAATAAGAACATCATTAATTCTTCCCATAGGTTTCTTAATAGTGGAATCCGCAAGATGCAAATTTAAAGAACAATCATCAAATTCATGAAAACCTAACACATCACACAAAGTTTTTGGAATCGTGGAAATGCTAGCACCCAAATCACATAAAGCATAGCATTCATGATCTTTAATTTTAATTTTAATAGTTGGTTCTCACTCATCATAAAGTTTTCTAGGGATAGAAACTTCCGATTCAAGCTTTTCCTCATATGATTGCATTAAAGCATCAAAGATATGCTTAGTAAAAGCTTTATTTTGATTATAAGCATGCGGATAATTTAGCACGGATTGCAACAAGGAAATACAATCTATCAAAGAGCAATTATCATAATTAAATTCCTTGAAATCCAAAATAGTGGGTTCATTGCTGTGTAAAGTTTCGACCTCTCCAATCCCACTTTTATCAATTTTTGCATCAAGATCTAAAAACTCCGAATCATTGGACGCCTTTTAACTAAAGTTGACTCATCTCCAGTCCCATAATTATCAAGATTCATATTGCAAAACAAAGATTTAATAGGAGACACATCAATCACTTTTAGATCTTCATCCTTATTATCATCAAAACTAGAAGAACACGCTTTCAGAAAGCAATCTTTTTTAGCACGCATCCTAGCGGTTCTTTCTTTGCACTCATCAATGGAAATTTTCATAGCTTTGAGAGACTCATTGATATCATGCTTAGGTGTAATAGATCTAAGTTTCAAATAATCAACATCAAGAGAAATTCTATCCACGTTCCTAGCCAACTCATCAATCTTAGACAGTTTTTCTTCAACCAAAGCATTGAAACTCTTTTGCGAACTAATAAATTCTTTAATATTAGATTCAAAATCAGAGGGCATCTTATTATAATTTCCATAAGAATTGTTGTAGGAATTACCATAATTATTAGAGGAATTACTAGGAAACGGTCTAGGATTAAAATTACCTCTATACGCGTTATTACCAAAATTGTTCCCACCAACAAAATTCACATCCATAGATTCATTATTGTTATTCTAAATCAAAGTAGACAAAGGCATATCATTAGGATCAGAAGAAACACTCTTATTAGCAAACAATTTCATAAGTTCATCCATCTTTCCACTCAAAACATTGATTTCTTCTATAGCATGCACCTTTTTACTAGTAGATCTTTCAGTGTGCCATTGAGAATAATTAACCATAATATTATCTAGGAGTTTAGTAGCTTCTCCTAAGGTGATTTCCATAAAAGTGCCTCCCGCAGCCGAATCTAAAAGATTTCTAGAAGCAAAATTCAATCCAGCATAGAAATTTTGTATAATCATCCAAAGATTCAAACCATGAGTAGGGCAATTACGTATCATTAATTTCATCCTCTCCCAAGCTTGTGCAACATGCTCATGATCTAGTTGCTTAAAATTCATAATATCATTTCTAAGAGAGATGATCTTAGCGGGAGGAAAATACTTAGAGATAAAAGCACCTTTGCACTTATTCCATGAATCAATACTATTTTTAGGCAAAGAAGAAAACCAAGTTTTAGCACGATCTCTAACTGAAAACAGGAATAGCTTCAATTTAACAATATCATTATCCACATCTTTCTTCTTTTGCATATCACACAAATCAACAAAGCTATTCAGATGGCTAGCGGCATCTTCACTAGGAAGGCTGGAAAACGGATCTTTCATGACAAGATTCAGCAAAGCAGCATTAATTTCACAAGATTCAACATTGGTAAGAGGAGCAATCAGAGTGCTAATAAAATCATTATTGTTGGTATTAGAAAAGTCATCATGACAAACAATCCAACACAGAAGCACACAAGAAGCAAGCGAAAAGAGACGAACGGAAAAGAGAAGGGGAACGGAAAAGGAGGGCGAATAAAACGGCAAGGGTGAAGTAGGGGAGAGGAAAACGAGAGGCAAATGGCAAATAATGTAATGCGAGGGATAAGAGTTTGTGATGGGTACTTGGTATGCCTTGACTTGTGGTAGATCTCCCCGGCAACGGTGCCAGAAATCCTTCTTGCTACCTCTTGAGCACTGCGTTGGTTTTCCCATGAAGAGGAAAGGGTGATGCAACAAAGTAGCGTAAGTATTTCCCTCAGTTTTTGAGAACCAAGGTATCAATCAAGTAGGAGACTACACGCAAGTCCCTCATACCTGCACAAACAAATAAGAACCTCGCAACCAACGCGATAAAGGGGTTGTCAATCCCTTCACGATCACTTACGAGAGTGAGATTCGATAGAGATAATAATAATAAAATAAATATTTTTCGTATTTTTATGATATAGATTGAAAGTAAAGATTGCAAAATAAAATAGATTGGAAACTTATATGATAAAAGATAGACCCAGGGGCCATAGGTTTCACTAGTGGCTTCTCTCAAGATAGCATAAGTATTACGGTGGGTGAACAAATTACTATCGAGCAATTGATAGAAAAGTGAATAATTATGAGAATATCTAGGCATGATCATGTATATAGGCATCACGTCCGCGACAAGTAGACCAAAATGATTCTGCATCTACTACTATTACTCCACACATCGACCGCCATCCAGCATGCATCTAGAGTATTAAGTTCATAAGAACAGAGTAATGCATTAGGCAAGATGGCATGATGTAGAGGGATAAACTCAAACAATATGATATAAACCCCATCTTTTTATCCTCGATGGAAACAATACAATACGTGCCTTGTTGCCCCTGTTGTCACTGGGAAAGGACACCGCAAGATTGAACCCAAAGCTAAGCACTTCTCCTATTGCAAGAAAGATCAATCTAGTAGGCCAAACCAAATTGATAATTCTAAGAGACTGGCAATGATAACCAACCATACATAAAAGATTTCAGAGAAGAATCAAATATTGTTCATAGATGAACTTGATCATAAACCCACAATTCATCGAATCTTGACAAACACGCCGCAAAAAGAGTTACATCAAATAGATCTCCAAGAAGATCGAGGAGAACATTGTATTGAGATCCAAAGAGAGAGAAGAAGCCATCTAGCTAATAACTATGGACCCGAAGGTCTGAGGTAAACTACTCACACATCATCAAAGAGGCTACGGTGTTGATGTAGAAGCCCTCCGTGATCGATGCCCCCTCCGGCGGAGCTCCGAAAAAGGCCCCAATATGGGATCTCTTGGGTACAGAAGGTTGCGGCGGTGGAAATAGGGTTTCGTGGTGCTCCTGGATGTTTTTGGTGTATCTAGACATATATAGGAGGAAGAAGTAGGTCGGTGGAGCCACGAGGGGCCCACAAGGGTGGAGGGCGCGCGTGCCCAGGGGGTAGGCGCGCCCCCTGCCTCGTGGCTTCCACGTTGTGTCGGATTTCGGGTTCCGGCAGACCCTTGAGGTTCGAACACTGGGGTGCGCACGGATATCTCTCCCCTACTGATCTACGTCCAATCTCCTCGCGCGATTTGAGCTGGAAACAATGAACAACACAAGGGGCACAAGTTTTATACTGGTTTGGGCCACCGTTGTGGTGTAATACCCTACTCCAGTGTGTGGTGTGGTGGATTGCCTCAAGGGCTGATGAGGATCAGTACAAAGGAAGAACAGCCTCGCGAGAGGTGTTCTTGAGCTGGTGCGATGAACTGCTAGGGTGAGTTCAGTCGCCTCTCTCTCTCTGCTAGGGTTCTACCAGATTTCTAGATGTCTTCCCCCTAGATCTCTCTCTCTCTCTCTGTGTGTGGTGGCTAGCTCTATTTATAGAGGCCCTGGGCCTCTCCCCAAATAATGAGCGGGAAGGGCACCAACAATTGGCCATTTTGAAGGGGAACATATAGTACAAGTTATCCTGACCAAAGGTGGTCTTCGGCTGCCAAAAGTACTGGTGATGACGCCGTCTTGGGCTCCACAATGACCTCCGTCCTGCCGCTCTACTGGTCTTGGTCTCGTTGCACAGGAATGGCAACCTTTGCCTGATGCCTTGGCATGTGCTTGCCCCCTTTGCACCAAAGGGGGAACAAGGACACTATGCAGGCCGGCGCCCGCCTGGTCTCGATCGTCATGGCTTGCGTCACGGGTTCCTCGCGAGGTACCTCCGCCTTGATCTCTCTGCCTCCTCGCGAGCCTGCCTGATGAGGCTGCCTCTGAGGAAGCTTCTTGTTGTCCACCCCGCGAGGGTCCTGAGCTTGAGCTGATGAAGATGGGCCATGCTGGGCCCCCACTTGAGCCATGCCGCAGGCCGCAGGCAGGCAAGTATGGGGACCCCCGTTCCCAGAACGCCGACAGTAGCCCCCGGGCCCAAGGCGCGCCCGGGCTTGACCTAGAAGGAAAGCAAGGTTGCAAGCGCGAAGCGCCGCAGGCCCCAACAGCCTGCGGCCTTGGGCGTCGCGTGGCGATTGATTGGACGTGGGAGTCTGCACTACCCACGACGCCTCGGCAACTGCTCATCTGACAAAAGAGGTGCCCAGGCCAGACTTACTTGCTTTGTTCTCCTTCGCCTCGCTCCAGATCCCCTTTCTCGCTCTCCTCCTTCTTGCTTCTGAAACCCTCCATATCTGTCTCAATCCTTCTCATCTGGCACGCCATGGCGCCTCGCAAGTCCCCGACCGAGGCCTGGTACTCGCCGGACCTGGATTCCCCGAACCTGTTGGAGAAGAACCTCGCCCTTACGCGCCTGATGACGGTGGTGCAGGGAAGCAAGGGGGCGACTGTGCTCAAGGCCGGCTCCGACCAGCCTGAAGCCAAGGGGAGCACCTTCTATCTGCTCTTTGTGAGCGCCATTGTCGCTGGTCTGGTGCCTCCTTTCTCTGAGTTCTTCTTTGCTGTTCTCCGCCAGTACAACTTGTAGGCTCTGCACCTGCACCCCAACTCTGTTCTTCTCCTGGCGATCTTTGCCTACTACTGTGAGGCTCATGTCGGGGTAAAGCCCTCGGTGGCCTTGTTGCGCCACTACTTTTCCCTCCGGGTTTCTGGTGTCCATGTCTCCGCATGTGCAAGCTTCATCGCGTACTCCAATTCCAATGCCATCTCGAAGCCTGGGAAGAGGATCGAAGGCTTCCGGAGCAAGTGGGTCATGGTGGATGTCGGGCGTCTCCACCCCCGTCTGGTGCTACCTACTGGGCAGCCCAAGGCCGTCGACGCGTGGTCCCGCGCGGAGCTTGTCGACCCCCGTGCGAGGGCGGTGCTGAAGAGGATGGACGCGGACCTGAGGCCAAGCAACTTGGGGGCAGCGAAGCTGACCGGAGCCACGCTCCTGAGGGAGTTCTTGGAGCACCGGGTGGCTCCACTCCAGGAGCACTTGCTCCCGTTGTGGAGGCTTGGGGAAGCGGACGCCGCCTTGCGCCTGAGCTCGGAGGCCCTGACCGATGAGAATCTGGCCGCGGCCCTCCATTCCTTGGTTGGGGGAGACGTGGCAAAGCCGGTGGGCGCCCCCGTCCCCCTATTCCTTCGCGACGACTGGGAGCAGGTGGTGAATGCCATGCCCACCTTCAACGGTGAGGGGCTGGTGCCCGCGGTAGCTCCCGAGGATCTTGCGGCGCTGGTGATGGTGGACGTGTCCTCCGGCAGCTCCAGCGAGAGTGAGGAGGAAGAAGAGGCGGAGGAGGAAGAGTCCGTCTTCGAGGCGACTGGCAAGGAGTCGGGGGAGTCCTTCCCTTGGCTTAGGTCTCGGGCCCTCCGCTCCATGCTGGATGACGATGATGCCGGCGTCGGGCGAGGAGGGGAGGACTCTCCCTTGGTCACAAGGAAGGGCAGGTCGGGGCTGGTTCCCCCAGGACCCGCTCCAATCCCTGGGCGGTCTGAAGCCAGCCCCAGCCCTCCCGACGTGGCTTCTGCTTCTGGGCCTCCCGAGGTTGACCCGAGCTGCAGGCTCTCGGGCTTCAAGTTCGGCCGGAAGTTGCTTGGATCCGCGAGCGGCGACTAGTAAGTGCTTGATTCCCGCTTTGCTTGGTTTCTGCCGCCGAGGCTTGACGTCCATATTCTCTTGTCAGGCCGGCGCCTGCGGAGAAGAGGTTGAGAGGGGCTTCTGCGGCTCCGCTTGGTGCGAGTCCATCTGCCGGGGCGGTGCCCTCGTTCGCTGGGGAGGAAGATGGCGCGGCTCGCGCCTCCCTAGTCCGATCATCCTCGCGAGGCCGACTGGGACGCCTTGGCGAGGAGTCAGCCCCCGTGGCCCCGCTGACCCTGGAGTCGACTGCGCTCGATGCTGCAGTCGGGGCGTCCAAGGCCCAGGGGGTTCCTTCCTGCCAAGCCGTGATCACGCCGCCGTCTTCTTCGCCCGCTCCGTCGGTTCCTGCTTCTTCTGCTTCCTCTACCGCCATCCTAGACCAGGTCGCCAGCAAACTAAGCCAGCTGCGGGAGGATCTTCTGAGCGCAGACCCTCGCCTAGCGGCCGGGCACCTGGAGCTAGCTTCTGGTTGGGCCCGTTCTGCTGCCTCTGTCCGAGCAGCGCTGAGCCAGGCCACGGCGGCCTCCGATGGGGAGAAGCAGGCCGCCAACCAAGCCAAGGCCGCCCGCGAGGCTGCCCTGGGCGACACTGCGGCTACCAAGGCTCGCTGCAAGGAGCTAGAGGTCGAGCTGCAAGGCCTGCGCGACGAGCTCGCCAAGAGGTCCACGGCTGCCAGGAGAAGGAGAAGGAGATGAAGGCTCGGGAGGCTGCCGTCAAGGACCGGGACGCCAATCTCGATGGCCGGCACGGCGAACTGGAGACGCTGGAGCGGTCGCTGCAGGCGGAGAGGGCCGAGCTGGACGCCAAGGCGAAGGTCCTGGCGGAGGATCGGGTGGCCTTCGTGAAGATGGAGAAGAGGGCTCGTGCCGCGCTGAAGACGCTTTACGAGAGCGGCTTGGAGGAGCCGCTGGCCGGCGCGGAGGACGGCCCCGCCAAGCTGCTTCCCTTCCTGGTCCGCGCGCTTGAAAATGTCGTAGACGGCCTTGGCCCCACGGCCGAGGCCGAGGCGTGTGCCCTGTCTTCGGCGGCGCTGACGTGTGTCCTCAGCCACATCTACCTGCGCGACCCCAACATCGACCTCGACAGCCTGCTGGAGCCCGTGAGCGGCGACCTTGCCGCTGCTGCCGCTGAGGCCGTGGAAGGCCGAGCCGAAGCTTTGCTGGGAAGATTCTACGCCTTTAGCGTCTTGCCTGGGCGCGGTGCCGCCAGCTCCACGGCCCTAGGAAGCGACGCCACTGGAGAGTGATCCCTTCGCGGCTTCTATCCTGCTTTTATTCCTGCAACATGCACCATGCCTCGCGGAGGCGTTTAGGCTTGTGTTTGGCGTCGTGAAACAATCTATGGCTTGTAATATTTGCTTTGAATTTCCTGGAATTTGCATTTTTCTCCCCCACTTGCTCACGCTCTACGTCGGCAGGGCCCGGCCCCGTGCATACCTCACCCAGCGTTAGTCTCGACCGGAAACCAGGACGGGACTAAGGAGTAAGGGGCTACGTGGCAAGTTAGGCTCCTGAGTCGCGATGCTCAGGAGTCCCCCTTGACGCACAAGCAACAAGTAGGAAGGGGGGAACGAGGAGTGGATTGATCGTTCTGCGTCGGCAGGGCCCGGCCCCACGCGTACCTCACCCAGCGTTAGCCCCGACCAGAAACCAGGATGGGACTAAGGAGTGAGGGGCTACGAGGCAAGTTAGGCTCCTGAGTCTCGATGCTTAGGAGTCCCCCTTGACGTTCAAATGGGCTTCCATACCTTGGCTCCGCTCGGGGAGGGGCGCGTGACGACCAGGTCCGGGGGACCTGGCTGGGTGGCATGTGCTCGGGCGAGGCCCGGGCGTAGCCCCCGTGTCCACCCCCCTCGCGCGGCGCTCCCGAGGGGAGGCGTTGCGATGGTGCCGGACACTGAGCTCTGGGCTCCCTGAGGTTGGTACGGCCGGAGGCCACCCTCAATTGTTTATCACCAGCGCGGAGCATAGCGCTTTTGTATGTGTACGGGCATAGCCGCTCCTCGGCAGTGTAGTCAGCCAGCGGGGAGCATGGTGCTTCCACTAGTACGTGGGAGGAGGCTCCCCTCCGGGAGGAGCCCCCGGGGCATGTACAGCCCCGCCCTGACACGTGGTCGGCACGGTAGGGCTAGGAGAGGTGTATCTGGACACTCGTGAGCCAGCAGGGGACTCACGAGGCCCTACCTTGAGGCGGGTTGTGCCTCGCTCTGGGCCTTTATCAATGGTGTGTTCCTGCAGGGTGGTCAGAATGCAAATGCTCTACGTCCTCAGGTCCCGGCCCTCGAGCGAGCTCAGCCGCCGCTGGTATGACAGGTCACGATGTCGTGGGTCAAGGCCAGGGGGTGAGGGCTGGAGAGCCAGTAGGAGTCCATGAGTCGCGATGCTCAGGTACCCCCCTTTTAACGTGCAAGCGCTTTGCATGAAAGCGGAGAAGTCCGCGATAAGTAGTAGGTGATAATTGAGTGCGAAAGAGCAAATTCATTTTAAATACACGCAGGAAAAGCAAACGCTGCAGGGCCAGGCCCGAGCAGCTCGGGGATGATGCAGCCCGAGGGGCGCCCCCGACAAGGTAAGTAAAGAGCATAAGCAAAACGGATACATGCCGCAGGGACGGACCCACGTGACCTGGGAATGATGTGGCCCTGTGGGCGCTCCCAGCTAAAAGCGGAACTTAGAAAGATGTCACCTGGTGCCGTTGAAGATGGAGTGATGTTGAAGAAGCGGGCGATGCGCGATGAAGACGTCGACCCTCACGAGCCCCCAGGCCCAGGAACCTCGGGAGGCTTCGGGGGCACAGGTGGGTCTCCGAGAGCCATCTCCATCTCTGCCAGGACCGCATGATGCCTGACCTCCTGAGCCTCCAGAATGCTCCTCAGCAAGCCCTGATGAGCGGCGACTGCGTTCGGCAGGCCGAAAGGCATGCGAACGTAGCTGTGAGGTGGACCCTCGCAGCGCCCCACGCGCGAAGGCTAGAGGCGCTCCTAAGACGCGGCTTGGTTGAGCCCTGACATGTTGACGCAGACGCGCAGCCCACCATCCTCACCTGGATGTGGGGCCATGGCGGGCGAGCGGCGGCTGCTGCGCATGACTCTCGACTCCTGTAGCTCCTGAGTGTTGCTTACGATGAACTCCTGAGGGTTTGGTCTTCCTTGCCTTGTACCTTCCTGAGGGAAACGTGCCTGGAAGCACCCCTCCAAGTGGTGCCCGAGCGCCTCCCTCGCGACCTTGGCAAAGTCGATGGCTCTCCAAAAAAGAGCCCCCGAGCCCTGCCTGAGGAGGGCGCCGGGCGCGCCTTCCTATGCGAGAGAGGGTGGCGCTCCCTGATTGGGCGCAGATCCTGACCCAACACCTCCGGAGGCACCTGCCTCCTGATGGCTTGGGCCAGGCAAAGCCTTTTTCTTCTTGGGGGTCGCCTCGAGAAGCCTTCCGTTTCCGCGATCCGGGTCTTCGATTGCTGCGGCTTGGAACGCGCACTCAAGTGAACACACTGCGTCCCTTTCTTCATAGGGTACGGTGATGACTCCACTGCTTCCTGGCATCTTGAGGACATTGTATCCATGGTGAGTCACTGCCATGAACTTGGCCAGGGCTGGGTACCCGAGGATGGCATTGTATGGTAGCCGGATGTGGGCGACGTCGAAGTCGATGAGCTCGGTGCGGTAGTTGTTGCGCTTCCCAAAGGTGACTGGAAGGCGAACCTGCCCTATGGGAACAGTGGAACCATCAGTGACTCCTGAGAATGGCTTGGTTGGCTGAAGCTGGTCGTACGGCACTTGGAGATTGTCGAATGTCTCGACGGACAGGACGTTGAGTCCTGCTCCGTCGTCAATGAGGGTCCTGGTGACCTGCACGTTGCTGATGGCTGGGGAGCAAAGCATAGGGAGGACTCCGGCCGTTGCCGCACACTTAAGCTGATCCGCTGAGCTGAACGTGATAGCACACGTGGACCGCCTGAGAGGGCGCGTGGCCTCAAGCTTGGGGAGGACTGCATTCACCTCGCGAGCAAACTGTTTAAAGATGCACTGTGAGGTTGGGACCTGCGCGCCACCCAAGATGCAAGCGATTGCGTGCGGCTCCTGGAAGCCCCCAGCCCCCTCGTCCTGATGTTGGTCTTCATTCCTCCTTGGCGGTGGCGGCAGAGGAGGAAGGCCTGCGTTGCCGCGCGGGCGATCCTCACGAGGCTGATCTCCTGCCCGTGATCCTCGCAAGGTCAGTCACGCCACCCTTGGCGAGGGCCACGGTCTTCCCATCCTCCGCCACCTCTTCCTCCTCCTCGGCCATAGCCCCTGTCGTTGCGCTCGGGGCGTCGGCCGACACATCCATCTCTCACAGCCCTGAGCTCTTGACATTCGTTGGTGTTGTGGGTGTGGAGGTCGTGGTACACGCAGTACTGGCTGCCTTTGGATGACTCAGGCTGATCCCTGCCTCGCTTGGTGTCTAGCTCCGCTGCAAGCACGGCAGCCCCCTTGTGCTTCACGTCCTTGGCCTTAGGCTTCTTCTCTTCTGGGTCGGCATACGGGAGTTCAAGGAGGGAACGGCGCCCTTCCTCAGCCCTGGCGCACTTGGTCGCCAAGTTGAACAGCTCCAGGGATGTGCACAGGTCTTCATGGATTGCTAGCTCCTCTTTCATCTTGACGTCGCGTACGCCATCGTAGAAGGCCGAGATGATGGCTTCTTCAGTCACCTTGGGGATCTTGAGGCGAGCGTTGTTGAAGCGCTGGATGTATTTCTGCAGGGTTTCCCCTTGCTGCTGCTTGATGCGGCGCAGATCGCTTATGGCCAGGGGCCGGTCGCGAGTGCCCTGGAAGTTGGCGATGAAGCGAGTGCGCATCTCGTCCCAGGAGGAGATTGTGCCAGGAGCCAGGTTCAGGAGACAGGTACGGGCCCCGTCCTTGAGCGCCATGGGAAACCAGTTCGCCATGACCCTTTCGTCTCTGTTGGCGGCTTCGATGCATAGCTCATAGAGTTGCAGGAACTCCGCAGGGTCCGCCGTGCCATCGTAGCGAGGGGGCAGGTCAGGCTTGAACTTGCCTGGCCATGCAACGCCGCGTAGCTCGGGGGTGAGAGCACGGCAGCCTGTTGTGGCCATCGGTGCCTTTTGCTGGTACTGGGCTTGCTCATGGGGATTACCGCGCGCCGCCGCTTGGAGCAGCGCGGGGTCTTGGCGTGGAGGTGCAGGGACGTGATCTTGGTGCGTCGGCGCTGGGAGCGCGCGAGCACCTTCTTGGGGACGAGGAATCTCTTGGTAGCTCCTTTCTTGCTGCGTAGGCGCCGGACGCGGAGGGTCTCGCCTCGGGGCTGCGCGCCTTGGAGCCAGGGCGCCTCCTTGGGGAGGAGGTGGCGGAGGCACCTCCTGATCCTCGCCTCCTGCGCGGAATGGAGGGCGAGGCAGCGAGAGGGACGGCAAGGGGGAGCCCCCTGCGGCACTGACGAGCTCGGTGATGCGGGCGAGCCAGTCTTCGTAGAGGTCGTCGACGGGGCGGTAGTGCAAGAGTTCTCTTGCCAGGAGCAGCGCGGCGTGCGCGTCCGTGGGGGCGCGATGGGCGTGGGACGACGAAGCGGCTGGAGTCAGCGACGGTATGGCGGTGTGGCCCTCCTGCCATACCGAAGGATGCTGGGAGGAGGCCTGCTGCTCGTTCCCCGCCGGGCCGGTGGCGGCTTTGGCGCCAGGCGACGGGGAACGACGAGGACGTCCGCCGACGGGCGCCGTCTGGGCGACGCGGGTGGCGAGAGCAGCCCGGCGCTCGGCGCGAGCCCGACGAGCGTCAGCCATGGACACGACGGAAGATCACGCGCGAACGACGGAAGAAAGATTCCGGCACACCCCTACCTGGCGCGCCAAATGTCGGATTTCGGGTTCCGGCAGACCCTTGAGGTTCGAACACTGGGGTGCGCGCGGACATCTCTCCCCTACCAATCTACGTCCAATCTCCTCGCATGATTTGAGCTGGAAACAACAAACAACACAAGGGGCACAAGGTTTATACTGGTTCGGGCCACCGTTGTGGTGTAATACCCTACTCCAGTGTGTGGTGTGGTGGATTACCTCAGGGGCTGATGAGGATCAGTACAAAGGAAGAACAGCCTCGTGAGAGGTGTTCTTGAGCTGGCGCGATGAACTGCTAGGGTGAGTTCAGTCGCCTCTCTCTCTCTCTCTACTAGGGTTCTACCAGATTTCTAGATGTCGTCCCCCTAGATCTCTCTCTCTCTCTGTGTGGTGGCTAGCTCTATTTATAGAGGCCCTGGGCCTCTCCCCAAATAATGAGCGGGAAGGGCGCCAACAATTGGCCATTTTGAAGGGGAACATGTAGTACAAGTTATCCTGACCAAAGGTGGTTTTCGGCTGCCAAAAGTACTGGTGATGACGCCGTCTTGGGCTCCACGATGACCTCTGTCCTGCCGCTCTGCTGGTCTTGGTCTCCTTGCACAGGAATGGCAGCCTTTGCTTGATGCCTTGGCCTGTGCTTGCCCCCTTTGCACCAAAGTGGAAACAAGGACAGTGCGCAGGCCGGCGCCCGCCTGGCGCCCGCCTGGTCTCGATCGTCATGGCTTGCGTCACAGGTTCCTCGCGAGGTACCTCCGCCTTGATCTCTCCGCCTCCTCGCGAGCCTGCCTGATGAGGCTGCCTCTGAGGAAGCTTCCTGTCGTCCGCCCCACGAGGCTTGGCCCCTCGCGAGGGTCCTGAGCTTGAGCTGATGAAGATGGGCCGCGTTGGGCCCCCACTTGATCCACACCGCAGGCCGCTGGCAGGCAAGTATGGGGACCCCCGTTCCCAGAATGCTGACACGTTGGTTGCTTGACGTCCACTCCAAGTCCCATGGATCACGTTCGTTCCAAAAATAACTCTCCCGAAGGTATTATTCCGTTTGATATTCCTTTTCTGCGAAACACTGAAATAGGCAAAAAAAAACAGCAATTTGCACTGGGCCTTGGGTTAGTAGGTTAGTCCCAAAAATAATATAGAAGTGTATAAATAAGCCCATTAACATCCAAAACAGATAATATAATAGCATGGAACAATCAAAAATTATAGATACGTTGGAGATGTATCAGAGACGGGTTGTGCATCGGCTGGAGCACGGGCGCGGCGCTGTAGTTCGCAACTGAGCGAACGAAGAGCACAATGAAGGAAATATGCCCTAGAGGCAATAATAAAGTTGTTATTTATAGTTCCTTATATCATGATAAATGTTTATTATTCATGCTAGAATTTTATTGACCGGAAACTTGGTACATGTGTGAATACATAGACAAACAGAGTGTCCCTAGTATGTCTCTACTAGACTAGCTCGTTAATCAAAAATGGTTAAGTTTCCTAGCCATAGACATGTGTTGTCATTTGATGAACGGGATCACATCATTAGAGAATGATGTGATGGACAAGACCCATCCGTTAGCTTAGCACTATGATCGTTTAGTTTATTGCTATTGCTTTCTTGATGACTTATACATGTTCCTATGACTATGAGATTATGCAACTCCCGAATACCGGAGGATCACTTAGTGTGCTATCAAACTTCACAACGTAACTGGGTGATTATAAAGATGCTCTACAGGTGTCTCCGATGGTGTTTGTTGAGTTGGCATAGATCGAGATTAGGATTTGTCACTCCGAGTTTCGGAGAGGTATCTCTGGGCCCTCTCGGTAATGCACATCACCATAAGCCTTGCAAGCAATGTTACTAATGAGTTAGTTACGGGATGATGCATTACAGAATGAGTAAAGAGACTTGTCAGTAACGAGATTGAGCTAGGTATGATGATACCGACGATCGAATCTCGGGCAAGTAACATACCGATGACAAAGGGAACAACGTATGTTGTTATGCAGTTTGACTGATAAAGATCTTCATAGAATATGTAGGATCCAATATGAGCATCCAGGTTTCGCTATTGTTTATTGACCAGAGATGTGTCTTGGTCATGTCTACATAGATCTCGAACCTGTAGGGTCCGCACGCTTCACGTTCGATGACGATTTGTATTATGAGTTATGTGATTTGATGTACTGAAGGTTATTCGGAGTCCCGGGTGAGATCACGGACGTGACGAGGAGTCTCGAAATGGTCGAGACATAAATATTGATATATTGGAAGGTTACATTCGGACGCCAGAAGTGTTCCGAGTGTTTCGGGTAAAACCGGAGTGCCGGAGGGGTTACCGGAACCCCCCGGGGAAGTAATGGGCCTTAGTGGGCCTTAGGGGAGAGAGAGGGCAGCAGCCAGGAGGTGGCACCCCCCAAGGGGAGTCCGAATAGGACTAGGGGAGGGGGCGCGGCCCCTCTTTCCCTCTCCCTCTCCCTCTCCTTCCCTCTTCTCCTACTTAGACTAGGAAAAGGGGGGCCTATTCCTACTTGGAGTAGGATTCCCCTCCTTGGGCGCGCCCCTTAGGGCCGGCCGCCTCCTCCTCCCCTCCTTTATATACGGGGAGGGGGGCACCCCATAGACACACAAGTTGATCTTTAGCCGTGTGCGGTGCCCCCTCCACAGTTTTACACCTCGGTCATATTGTCGCAGTGCTTAGGCGAAGCCCTGCGTCGGTAACTTCATCGTCACCATCACCACGCCGTCCTGCTAATGAAACTCTCCCTCGGCCTCAACTGGATCAAGATCTCGAGGGACGTCACTGAGTTGAACGTGTGCAGATTGTGGAGGTTCCGTGCGTTCGGTACTTGATCGGTTGGATCACGAAGACGTTCGACTACATCAACCGCGTTACGAAACGCTTCCACTTTCGGTCTATGAGGGTACGTAGACACACTCTCCCGCTCTCGTTGTTATGCATCTCCTAGATAGAGCTTGTGTGATCGTAGGAATTTTTTTGAAATACTGCGTTCCCCAACAGTGGCATCCGAGCCAGGTCTATGCATAGATGTTATATTCACGAGTAGAACACAAAGAGTTGTGGGCGATAATAGTCATACTGCTTACCAGCATGTCATACTTTGATTCGGCGGTATTGTTGGATGAAGCGACCCAGACCGACATTACATGACCGCGTTCATGAGACTGGTTCTACCGACGTGCTTCGCACACAGGTGGCTAGTGGGTGTCTGTTTCTCCAGCTTTAGTTGAATCGAGTTTGACTACGCCCGGTCCTTGTTGAAGGTTAAAACAGCACAATTGACGAAAAATTGTTGTGGTTTTTATGCGTAGGTAAGAATGGTTCTTGCTAGAAGCCCGTAGCAGCCACGCAAAACTTGCAACAACAAAGTAGAGGACGTCTAACTTGTTTTTGCAGGGCATGTTGTGATGTGATATGGTCAAGACATGATTATATAAATTGTTGTATGAGATGATCATGTTTTGTAATAGTTATCGGCAACTGGCAGGAGCCATATGGTTGTCGCTTTATTGTATGAAATGCAATCGCCGTGTAATTGCTTTACTTTATCACTAAGCCATAGCAATAGTCGTAGAAGCAATAGTTGGCGAGATGACAACGATGCTACGATGGAGATCAAGGTGTCAAGCCGGTGACGATGGTGATCATGACGGTGCTTTGGAGATGGAGATCAAAGGCACAAGATGATGATGGCCATATCATATCACTTATATTGATTGTGTGTGATGTTTATCCTTTATGCATCTTATTTTGCTTAGTACGGCGGTAGCATTATAAGATGATCTCTCACTAAATTTCAAGGTATAAGTGTTCTCCCTGAGTATGCATCGTATGCATCGTCATGCCGAGACACCATGTGACGTTCACATACAACGGGTGCAAGCCAATTTTGCACACGCAGAATACTCGGGTTAAACTTGACGAGTCTAGCATATGCAGATATGGCCTTGGAACACTGAGACCGAAAGGTCAAGCGTGAATAATATAGTAGATATGATCAACATAGTGATGTTCACCATTGAAAACTACTCCATCTCACGTGATGATCGGACATGGTTTAGTTGATTTGGATCACGTGATCACTTAGATGATTAGAGGGATGTCTATCTAAGTGGGAGTTCTTAAGTAATATGATTAATTGAACTTTAATTTATCATGAACTTAGTACCTGATAGTATTTTGCATGTCTATGTTGTTGTAGATAAATGGCCCATGCTGCTGTTCCTTTGAATTTTAATGTGTTCCTAGATAAAGCTAAGTTGAAAGATGATGGTAGCAATTACACGGACTGGGTCCGTAACTTGAGGATTATCCTCATTGCTGCATAGAAGAATTACGCCCTAGAAGCACCGCTAGGTGCAAAGCCCGCTGCAGGAGCAACACCAGATGTTATGAACATCTGGCAGAGCAAAGCTAATGACTACTCGATAGTTCAGTGTGCCATGCTTTACGGCTTAGAATCGGGACTTCAACGACATTTTTAACGTCATGGAGCATATGAGATGTTCCAGGAGTTGAAGTTAATATTTCAAGTAAATGTCAGGATTAAGAGATATGAAGTCTCCAATAAGTTCTACAGCTGCAAGATGGAGGAGAATAGTTCTGTCAGCGAACATATACTCAGAATGTCTAGGTACCACAACCACTTGACTCAACTGGGAGTTAATGTTCCTGATGATAGTGTCATTGACAGAGTTTCAAGAAGAAGGGCAAAAGAAAGAAGGGGAACTTCAAGAAGAACGGCAAGCAAGTTGCTACTCAAGTGAAGAAACCCAAGTTTGGACCTAAGCCTGAGACTGAGTGCTTCTACTGCAAAGGGACTAGTCACTGGAAGCGGAACTGCCCCAAGTATTTAGCAGATAAGAAGGATGGCAAAGTGAAAGGTATATTTGATATACATGTTATTGATGTGTACATTACTAATGCTCGCAGTAGCGCCTGGGTATTAGATATTGGTTCTGTTGCTCATATTTGCAACTCGAAACAGGGGCTACGGATTAAGTGAAGATTAGCTAAGGACGAGGTGAAGATGCGCGTGGGAAATGGTTCCAAAGTCGATGTGATCGCGGTCGGCACGCTACCTCTACATCTACCTTTGGGATTAGTTTTAGACCTGAATAATTGTTATTTGGTGCCAGCGTTAAGCATGAACATTATATATGGATCTTATTTGATGCGAGACGGTTATTCATTTAAATCAGAGAATAATGGTTGTTCTATTTATATGAGTAATATCTTTTATGGTCATGCACCCTTGATGAGTGGTCTATTTTTATTGAATCTCGATAGTAGTGATACACATATTCATAGTATTGAAGCCAAAAGATATAAGTTTAATAATGATAGTGCAACTTATTTGTGGCACTGCCGTTTAGGTCATATTAGTGTAAAGCGCATGAAGAAACTCCATGCTGATGGGCTTTAGGAATGACTTGATTATGAATCACTTGATGCTTGCGAACCATGCCTCTTGGGCAATATGACTAAGACTCCGTTCTCCGGAACAATGGAGCAGCAATAGACTTATTGGAAATAATACATACTGATGTATGCGGTGTTGGGGAACGTAGTAATTTCAAAAAAATTCCTGCACACACGCAAGATCATGGTGATGCATAGCAACGAGAGGGGAGAGTGTGATCTATGTACCCTTGTAGACCGACAGCGGAAGCGTTAGCACAACGCGGTTGATGTAGTCGTACGTCTTCACGGCCTGACCGATCAAGCACGGAAACTACGGCACCTCCGAGTTTTAGCACACATTCAGCTCGATGACGATCCCCGGACTCCGATCCAGCAAAGTGTCAGGGAAGAGTTCCTTCAGCACGACGGCGTGGTGACGATCTTGATGTTCTACCGTCGCAGGGCTTCGCCTAAGCACCGGTACAATATTATCGAGGATTATGGTGGAAGGGGGCACCGCACACGGCTAAGAAAACAATCACGTGGATCAACTTGTGTGTCTAGGGGTTCCCCTGCCCCCTTATATAAAGGAGCAAGGGGAGGAGGCCGTCCGGCCCTATAGGCGCGCCAAGGAGGAGTCCTCCTCCTAGTAGGAGTAGGACTCCTACTAGGAGGGGGAAGGAAGTGGGGAAGGAGAATGAAAGGGGGGTGCCACCCCCCCTCTCCTAGTCCAATTCGGACCAGGGGGGAGGAGGCACGCGGCCCACCCTGGCTGCCCTTCTCTTTCTCCACTAAGGCCCATATGGCCCATTACTTCTCCCGGGGGGGTTCCGGTAACCCTCCGGTACTCCGGTTTTCTCCGAAATCACCCGGAACACTTCCGGTGTCCGAATATAGCCTTCCAATATATCAATCTTTATGTCTCGACCATTTCGAGACTCCTCGTTATGTCCGTGATCACATCCGGGACTCTAAACTAACTTCGATACATCAAAACTCATAAACTCATAATATAACTGTCATCGAAACCTTAAGCGTGCGGATCCTATGGGTTCGAGAACAATGTAGACATGACCGAGACATGTCTCCCGTCAATAACCAATAGCGGAACCTGGATGCTCATATTGGCTCCTACATATTCTACGAAGATCTTTATCGGTCAGACCGCATAACAATATACGTTGTTCCCTTTGTCATCGGTATGTTACTTGCCCGAGATTCGATCGTCGGTATCTCAATACCTAGTTCAATCTCATTACCGGCAAGTCTCTTTACTCGTTTCGTAATACATCATCTCGCAACTAACTCATTAGTTGCAATGCTTGCAAGGCTTATGTGATGTGCATTACCGAGAGGGCCCAGAGATACCTCTCCGACAATCGAAGTGACAAATCCTAATCTCGAAATACGCCAACCCAACATTGACCTTTGGAGACACCCGTAGAGCTCCTTTATAATCACCCAGTTACGTTGTGAAGTTTGGTAGCACACAAAGTGTTCCTCCGGCAAACGGGAGTTGCATAATCTCATAGTCATGGGAACATGTATAAGTCATGAAGAAAGCAATAGCAACATACTAAACGATCGGGTGCTTAGCTAATGGAATGGGTCATGTCAATCACATCATTCTCCTAATAATGTGATCCCGTTAATCAAATGACAACACATGTCTATGGTTAGGAAACATAACCATCTTTGATTAATGAGCTAGTCAAGTAGAGGCATACTAGTGATGTTTGGTTTGTCTATGTATTCACACAAGTATTATGTTTCCGGATAATACAATTCTAGCATGAATAATAAACATTTATCATGATATAAGGAAATAAAATAATAACATTATTATTGCCTCTAGGGAATATTTCCTTCAGTCTCCCACTTGCACTAGAGTCAATAATCTAGATTACACAGTAATGATTCTAACACCCATGGAGCTTTGCTGCTGATCATGTTTTGCTCGTGGAAGAGGCTTAGTCAACGGGTCTGCAACATTCAGATCCGTATGTATCTTGCAAATCTCTATGTCTCCCACCTGGACTAGATCCCGGATGGAATTGAAGCGTCTCTTGATGTGCTTGGTTCTCTTTTGAAATCTGGATTCCTTTGCCAGGGCAATTGCACCAGTATTGTCACAAAAGATTTTCATTGGACCCGATGCACTAGGTATGACACCTAGATCGGATATGAACTCCTTCATCCACACTCCTTCGTTTGTTGTTTCCGAAGCAGCTATGTACTCCACTTCACATGTAGATCCCGCCACAATGCTTTGTTTAGAACTGCACCAATTGACAGCTCCACCGTTTAATGTAAACACGTATCCGGTTTACGATTTAGAATCGTCCGGATCAGTGTCAAAGCTTGCATCAACGTAACCATTTGTTATGAGCTCTTTGTCACATCCATATATGAGAAACATATTCTTAGTCCTTTTCAGGTATTTCAGGATGTTCTTGACTGCTGTCCAGTGATCCACTCCTGGATTACTTTGGTACCTCCCTGCTAGACTTATAGCAAGACACACATCAGGTCTGGAACACAGCATTGCATACATGATAGAGCCTATGGCTGAAGCATAGGGAACATCTTTCATTTTCTCTCTATCTTCTGCATTGGTCGGGCATTGAGTCTTACTCAATTTCACACCTTGTAACACAGGCAAGAATCCTTTCTTTGCTTGATCCATTTTGAACTTCTTCAAAATTTTGTCAAGGTATGTGCTTTGTGGAAGTCCAATTAAGCGTCTTGATCTATCTCTATAGATCTTAATGCCCAATATGTAAGCAGCTTCACCGAGGTCTTTCATTGAAAAACTCTTATTCAAGTACCCCTTTATGCTATTCAGAAATTCTATATCATTTCCGATTAGTAATATGTCATCTACATATAATATCAGAAATGCTACAGAGCTCCCACTCACTTTCTTGTAAATACAGGCTTCTCCAAAAGTCTGTACAAAACCAAATGCTTTGATCACACTATCAAAGCGTTTATTCCAACTCTGAGAAGCTTGCACCAGTCCATAAATAGATCGCTGGAGCTTGCATACTTTGTTAGCTCCCTTTGGATCGACAAAACCTTCTGGTTGCATCATATACAACTCTTCTTCCAGAAATCCATTCAGGAATGCAGTTTTGACATCCATCTGCCAAATTTCATAATTATAAAATGCGGCAATTGCTAACATGATTCGGACAGACTTAAGCATCACTACGGGTGAGAAGGTCTCAGCGTAGTCAATCCTTTGAACTTGTCGAAAACCTTTTGCGGCAAGTCGAGCTTTGTAGACAGTAATATTACCGTCAGCGTCAGTCTTCTTCTTGAAGATTCTCAATTGCTTGCCGATCATTGGGCAAGTCAACCAAAGTCCATACCTTGTTAAAATACATGGATCCCATCTCAGATTTCATGGCTTCAAGCCATTTTGCGGAATCTGGGCTCACCATCGCTTCTTCATAGTTTGTAGGTTCATCATGATCTAGTAGCATGACTTCCATAACAGGATTACCGTACCACTCTGGTGCGGATCTTACTCTGGTCGATCTACGAGGTTCAGTAGTATCTTGTTCTGAAGTTTCATGATCATCATCATTAGCTTCCTCACTAATTGGTGTAGGTGTCACAGAAACTGGTTTCTGTGATGTACTACTTTCCAATAAGGGAGCAAGTACAGTTACCTCGTCAAGTTCTACTTTCCTCCCACTCACTTCTTTCAAGAGAAACTCCTTATCTAGAAAGTTTCCGAATTTAGCAACAAAAGTCTTGCCTTCGGATCTGTGATAGAAGGTGTGTCCAATAGTTTCCTTTGGATATCCTATGAAGACACATTTCTCCGATTTGGGTTCGAGCTTATCAGGTTGAAGCTTTTTCACATAAGCATCGCAGCCCCAAACTTTCATAAACGACAACTTTGGTTTCTTGCTAAACCATGGTTCATAAGGCGTCGTCTCAACGGATTTTGATGGTGCCCTATTTAACGTGAATGTGGTTGTCTCTAGAGCATATCCCCAAAACGATAGCGGTAAATCAGTAAGAGACATCATAGATTGCACCATATCTAGTAAAGTACGATTACGACGTTCGGACACACCATTACGCTGTGGTGTTCCGGGTGGCGTGAGTTGCGAAACTATTCCGCATTGTTTTAAATGTACACCAAACTCGTAACTCAAATATTCTCCTCCACGATCAGATCGTAGGAATTTTATTTTCTTGTTACAATGATTTTCAACTTCACTCTGAAATTCTTTGAACTTTTCAAATGTTTCAGACTTATGTTTCATTAAGTAGATATACCCATATCTGCTTAAGTCATCTATGAAGGTGAGAAAATAACGATATCTGCCACGAGCCTCAACATTCATCGGACCACATACATCTGTATGTATGATTTCCAACAAATCTGTTGCTCTCTCCATAGTACCGGAGAATGGTGTTTTTGTCATCTTACCCATAAGGCACGGTTCGCAAGTACCAAGTGATTCATAATCAAGTGGTTCCAAAAGTCCATCAGTATGGAGTTTCTTCATGCGCTTTACACTGATATGACCCAAACGGCAGTGCCACAAATAAGTTGCACTATCATTATCAACTCTGCATCTTTTGGCTTAAACATTATGAATATGTGTGTCACTACTATCGAGATTTAATAAGAATAGACCACTCTTTAAGGGTGCATGACCATAAAAGATATTACTCATAAAAATAGAACAACCATTATTCTCTGATTTAAATGAATAACCGTCTCACATCAAACAAGATCCAGATATAATGTTCATGCTTAACGCTGGCACCAAATAACAATTATTTAGGTCTAATACTAATCCTGAAGGTAGATGTAGAGGTAGCGTGCCGACCGCGATCACATCGACTTTGGAACCATTTCCCACGCGCATCGTCACCTCGTCCTTAGCCAATCTTCGCTTAATCCGTAGTCCCTGTTTCGAGTTGCAAATGTTAGCAACAGAACCAGTATCAAATACCCAGGTGCTACTGCGAGCATTAGTAAGGTACACATCAATAACATGTATATCGCATATACCTTTGTTCACCTTGCCATCCTTCTTATCCGCCAAATACTTGGGGCAGTTCCGCTTCCAGTGACCAGTCTTCTTGCAGTAGAAGCACTCACTTTCAGGCTTAGGTCCAGTTTTGGGTTTCTTCTCTTGAGTAGCAACTTGCTCGCTATTCTTTTTGAAGTTCCCCTTCTTCTTTCCTTTGCCCTTTTTCTTGAAACTAGTGGTCTTATTGACCATCAACACTTGATGCTCCTTCTTGATTTCTACCTCCGCAGCTTTCAGCATTACGAAGAGCTCGGGAATAGTCTTATTCATCCCTTGCATATTATAGTTCATCACGAAGCTCTTGTAGCTTGGTGGCAGTGATTGGAGAATTCTGTCAATGACACAATCATCTGGAAGATTAACTCCCAATTGAATCAAGTGATTATTATACCCAGACATTTTGAGTATATGCTCACTGACAGAACTGTTCTCGTCCATCTTGCAGCTATAGAACTTATTGGAGACTTCATATCTCTCAATCCGGGCATTTGCTTGAAATATTAACTTCAACTCCTGGAACATCTCATATGCTCCATGACGTTCAAAACGTCGTTGAAGTCCCGATTCTAAGCCGTAAAGCATGGCACACTGAACTATCGAGTAGTCATCAGCTTTGCTCTGCCAGACGTTCATAACATCTGGTGTTGCTCCAACAGCAGGCCTGGCACCCAGCGGTGCTTCCAGGACGTAATTCTTCTGTGCAGCAATGAGGATAATCCTCAAGTTACGGACCCAGTCCATGTAATTGCTACCATCATCTTTCAACTTTGCTTTCTCAAGGAACGCATTAAAATTCAATGGAACAACAACACGGGCCATCTATCTACAATCAAACATAAACAAGCAAGATACTATCAGGTACTAAGTTCATGATAAATTTAGGTTCAATTAATCATATTACTAAAGAACTCCCAGTTAGATAGACATCCCTCTAATCCTCTAAGTGATTACGTGATCCAAATCAACTAAACCATGTCCGATCATCACGTGAGATGGAGTAGTTTCATTGGTGAACATCACTATGTTGATTATATCTACTATATGATTCACGCTCGACCTTTCGGTCTTCGTGTTCCGAGGCCATATCTGTATATGCTTGGCTCGTCAAGTATAACCTGAGTATTCCGCGTGTGCAACTGTTTTGCACCCGTTGTATTTGAACGTAGAGCCTATCACACCCGATCATCACGTGGTGTCTCAGCATGAAGAACTTTCGCAACGGTGCATACTCAGGGAGAACACTTCTTGATAATTAGTGAAAGATCATCTTAAAATGCCACCGTCAATCAAAGCAAGATAAGATGCATAAAAGATAAACATCACATGCAATCAATATAAGTGATATGATATGGCCATCATCATCTTGTGCTTGTGATCTTCATCTTTGAAGCACCCTCGTGATCACCATCATCACCGGTGCGATACCTTGATCACCATCGTAGCATCGTTGTCATCTCGCCAATCTTATGCTTTCATGACTATCGCTACCGCTTAGTGATAAAGTAAAGCATTACAGCACAATTGCATTGCATACAATAAAGCGACAACCATATGGCTCCTGCCAGTTGCCGATAACTTGGTTACAAAACATGATCATCTCATACAATAAAATTTAGCATCATGTCTTGACCATATCACATCACAACATGCCCTGCAAAAACAAGTTAGGCGTCCTCTACTTTGTTGTTGCAAGTTTTACGTGGCTGCTACGGGCTTAAGCAAGAACCAATCTTACCTACGCATCAAAACCACAACGATAGTTTGTCAAGTTGGTGTTGCTTTAACCTTCGCAAGGACCGGGCGTAGCCACACTCGGTTCAACTAAAGTTGGAGAAACTGACACCCGCTAGCCACCTTTGTGCAAAGCACATCGGGAGAACCGGTCTCGCGTAAGCGTACGCGTAATGTCGGTCCGGGCCGCTTCGTCCAACAATACCGCCGAACCAAAGTATGACATGATGGTAAGCAGTATGACTTATATCGCCCACAACTCACTTGTGTCTACTCATGCATATAACATCAACACATAAAACCTTGGCTCGGATGCCACTGTTGGGGAAATTAGTAATTTCAAAAAAAATCCTACGCACATGCAAGATCATGGTGATGCATAGCAACGAGAGGGGAGAGTGTGATCTACGTACCCTTGTAGACCGACAGCGGAAGCGTTAGCACAACACGGTTGATGTAGTCGTACGTCTTCACGGCCCGACCGATCAAGCACCAAAACTACGGCACCTCCGAGTTTTAGCACACGTTCAGCTCGATGACGATCCCCGGACTCCGATCCAGCAAAGTGTCAGGGAAGAGTTCTGTCAGCATGACGGCATGGTGACGATCTTGATGTTGTACCGTCGCAGGGCTTCGCCTAAGCACCGCTACAATATTATCGAGGATTATGGTGGAAGGGGGCACCGCACACGGCTAAGAAAACGATCACGTGGATCAACTTGTGTGTCTAGGGGTGCCCCTGCCCCCGTATATAAAGGAGCAAGGGGAGGAGGCCGGCCGGCCCTATAGGCGCGCCAAGGAGGAGTCCTCCTCCTAGTAGGAGTAGGACTCCTACTAGGAGGGGGAAGGAAGTGGGGAAGGGGAAGGAAGTGGGGAAGGAGAAGGAAAGGGGGGCGCCGCCCCCACCTCTCCTAGTCCAATTCGGACCAGGGGGGAGGAGGCGCGCGGCCCACCCTGGCTGCCCTTCTCTTTCTCCACTAAGGCCCATATGGCCCATTACTTCTCCCGGGGGGGTTCCGGTAACCCTCCGGTACTCCGGTTTTCTCCGAAATCACCCGGAACACTTCCGGTGTCCGAATATAGCCTTCCAATATATCAATCTTTATGTCTCGACCATTTCGAGACTCCTCGTTATGTCCGTGATCACATCCGGGACTCCGAACTAACTTCGGTACACCAAAACTCATAAACTCATAATATAACTGTCATCGAAACCTTAAGCGTGCGGACCCTACGGGTTCGAGAACAATGTAGACATGACCGAGACATGTCTCCGGTCAATAACCAATAGCGGAACCTGGATGCTCATATTGGCTCCTACATATTCTACGAAGATCTTTATCGGTCAGACCGCATAACAACATACGTTGTTCCCTTTGTCATTGGTATGTTACTTGCCCGAGATTCGATCGTCGGTATCTCAATACCTAGTTCAATCTCGTTACCGGCAAGTCTCTTTACTCGTTTCATAATACATCATCTCACAACTAACTCATTAGTTGCAATGCTTGCAAGGATTATGTGATGTGCATTACCGAGAGGGCCCAGAGATACCTCTTCGACAATCGGAGTGACAAATCCTAATCTCAAAATACGCCAACCCAACATTTACCTTTGGAGACACCTGTAGAGCTCCTTTATAATCATCCAATTATGTTGTGACGTTCGGTAGCACACAAAGTGTTCCTCCGGCAAATGGGAGTTGCATAATCTCATAGTCATAGGAACATGTATAAGTCATGAAGAAAGCAATAGCAACATACTAAACGATCGGGTGCTAAGCTAATGGAATGGGTCATGTAAATCACATCATTCTCCTAATAATGTGATCTATTTAATAAAATGACAACACATGTCTATGGTTAGGAAACATAACCATCTTTGATTAATGAGCTAGTCAAGTAGAGGCATACTAGTGACGTTTGGTTTGTCTATGTATTCACACAAGTATTATGTTTCCGGATAATACAATTCTAGCATGAATAATAAACATTTATCATGATATAAGGAAATAAAATAATAACATTATTATTGCCTCTAGGGCATATTTCCTTCATGCGGCCCAATGAGTGTTGATGCTCGCGGCGGGTATCGTTATTTTCTGACCTTCACAGATGATTTGAGCAGATATGGGTATGTCTACTTGATGAAACATAAGTTTGAAACATTTGAAAAGTTCAAAGAATTTCAGAGTGAAGTGGAAAATCATCCTAACAAGAAAATTAAGTTTCTACGATCTGATCGTCGAGGTGAATATTTGAGTTATGAGTTTGGTCTTCATTTGAAACAATACGGAATAGTTTCGCAACTCACGCCACCTGGAACACCATAGCGTAATGGTGTGTCCGAACATCGTAACCGCACTTTATTAGATATGGTGCGATCTATGATGTCTCTTACTGATTTACCGCTATCGTTTTGGGGTTATGCTTTAGAGACGACTACATTCACGTTGAATAGGGCACCATCGAAATCCGTTGACACGACACCATATGAACTGTGATTTGGCAAGAAACCCAAGTTGTCGTTTCTTAAAGTTTGGGGCTGCGATGCTTATGTGAAAAGGCTTCAACCCGATAAGCTCGAACCTAAATCGGAGAAATGTGTCTTCATAGGATACCCAAAAGAGACTGTTGGGTACACCTTCTATCATAGATCCGAAGCCAATATATTCGTTGCTAAAAATGGATCCTTTCTAGAGAAGGAGTTTCTCTCGAAAGAAGTGAGTGGGAGGAAAGTAGAACTTGATGAGGTAACTGTACCTTCTCCCTTATTGGAAAGTAGTTCATCACAGAAATCGGTTCCAGTGATTCCTACACCAATTAGTGAGGAAGCTAATGATGATGATCATGAAACTTTTGATCATGTTATTACCGAACCTCGTAGGTCAACCAGAGCAAGATCCGCACCAGAGTGGTATGGTAATCCTGTTCTGGTGGTCATGTTACTTGACCATGATGAACCTACGAACTATGAGGAAGCGATGATGAGCCCAAATTCCGCAAAATGGCTTGAGGCCATGAAATATGAGATGGGATCCATGTATGAGAACAAAGTGTGGACTTTGGTTGACTTGCCCGATGATCGGCAAGCCATAGAGAATAAATGGATCTTCAAGAAGAAAACTGACGCCGACGAAAATGTTACTGTCTACAAAGCTCGACTTGTTGCGAAAGGTTTTCGACAAGTTCAAGGAGTTTACTACGATGAGACGTTCTCACCCGTAGCGATGCTTAAGTTCGTCCGAATCATGTTAGCAATTGACGCATTTTATTATTATGAAATTTGGCAAATGGATGTCAAAACTGCATTGCTTAATGGATATCTTAAAGAAGAGTTGTATATGATGCAACCCGAAGGTTTTGTCGATCCAAAAGGTGCTAACAAAGTGTGCAAGCTCCACCGATCCATTTATGGACTGGTGCAAGCATCTCGGAGTTGGAATATACGCTTTGATAGTGTGATCAAAGCATATGGTTTTATACAGACTTTTGGAGAAGCCTGTATTTACAAGAAAGTGAGTGGGAGCTCTATAGCATTTCTGATATTATATGTGGATGGCATATTGTTGATCGAAAATGATACTGAATTTCTGAATAGCATAAAAGGATACTTGAATAAGAATTTTTCAATGAAAGACCTTGGTGAAGCTGCTTATATATTGGGCATCAAGATCTATAGAGATTGAACAATACGCTTAATTGGACTTTCACCGAGCACATACCTTGATAAAGTTTTGAAGAAGTTCAAAGTGGATCAAGCAAAGAAAGGGTTCTTGCCTGTGTTACAAGGTGTGAAGTTGAGTTAGACTCAATGCCCGACCAGTGCAGAAGATAGAGAGAAAATGGAAGTCATTCCCTATGCTTCAGCCATAGGTTCTATCATGTATGCAATGCTGTGTACCAAACCTGATGTGTGCCTTGCTATTAGTTTAGCAGGGAGGTACCAAAGTAATCTAGGAGTGGATCACTGGACATCGGTCAAGAACATCCTGAAATACCTGAAAAGGACAAAGGATATGTTTCTCATTTATGTAGGTGACAAAGAGCTTGATACGTCTCCAATGTATCTACTTTTTCTCATGCTTTTCTTCTTGTTTTGGACTCTAATTTGCATGATTTGAATGAAACTAACCCCGGACTGTCGCTGCTTTCAGCAGAACTACCATGGTGTTGTTTTTGTGCAGAAATAAAAGTTCTCGGAATGGAACAAAACTTTGTGAGGATTTTTTATATCAATAATAAGAATTTCTGGAGCCAAGACCCACCAGAGAGGGGCCCCTGGGTGGGCACAACCCACCAGGGCGCGCCCCCTCTCCTGGCGCGCCCAGGTGGGTTGTACCCACCTGGTGGCCCCGCTAACGACCCCCTGATACTATAAAATCACATATTTCAAGAAAAAATCAGGGAGAAATAATTATCGCGATCCACGAGACGGAGCCGCCGCCAGACCCTGTTCTTCCTCGGGAGGGCAGTTCTGGAGTCCATTTGGGGCTCTGGAGAGGGGATCTTCATTCTTCGTCATCACCAACCCTTCTCCACCGCCAATTCCATGATTCTCCCCATCGGGAGTGAGTAATTCCTTCATAGGCTCACTGGTCGGTGAGGAGTTGGATGAGATTCATCATGTAATCGAGTTAGTGTTGTTAGGGCCTGATCCCTAGTATCCACTATGTTCTTAGATTGATGTTGCTATGACTTTTCTATGCTTAATGCTTGTCACTTTGGGCCTGGGTTCAATGATTTTAGATCTGAACCATTTATGAATTCATCATTATATCCATGTTCTAGATTCGATCTTGCAAGTTATAGTCACCTACTACGGTTATGATCCGGCAACCCCGGAGTGACAACAACCGGGCCCACTCCTGGTGATGACCGTAGTTTGAGGAGTTCATGTATTCGCTATGTGCTAATGCTTTGTTCAAGTTCTCTATTAAAAGGAGGCCTTAATATCCCTTAGTTTCCAATATGGACCCTGCTGCCACGGGAGGGTATGACAAAAGATGTCATGCAAGTTCTTTTAATAAAGCATGTATGACTATTTACGGAATACATGCCTACATTATATCGATGAACTGGAGCTAGTGTTGTATCGCCCTAGGTTGTAACTTTCTCATGATGAATATCATCCAACAAGTCACCGATCCAATGCCTACGAACTTTTCCATATTGTTTCTGCTAAGTTACTATTGCTATCATCACTATTACACTTGCTACAAAATTACTGCTATCACTGTTACTGTTACCATTGCTGCCGTCACTACTATCAAAACTATCAAACTACTTTGCTACTGATCACTTTGCTGCAGATAATTAATCTCCAGGTGTGGTTGAATTGACAACTCAGCTGCTAATACCTTCAAATATTCTTCAGCACACTGTGCCGAATCTATACATTTGGTTGAATATTTACCCTCGAAAACTGTTGCGACCCCCTATACTTGTGGGTTATCAGAGCTCGTTGTAAACGGTTACGTCGATGCAAGCTTTGACACTGATCCGGATGACTCTAAGTCACAAACCGGATACGTATTTTTATTAAATGGTGGAGCTGTCAGTTGGTGCAGTTCTGAGCAGAGCGTCGTGGCGGGATCTACGTGTGAAGCAGAATACATAGCTGCTTCGGAAGTAGCAAATGAAGGAGTCCGGATGAAGGAGTTCATATCCGATCTAGGTGTAATACCTAGTGCATCGGGTCCAATGAAAATCTTTTGTGACAATACTGGTGCAATTGCCTTGGCAAAGGAATCCAGATTTCACAAGAGAACCAAGCACATCAAGAGACGCTTCAACTCCATCCGCGATCAAGTCAAGGAGGGAGACATAGAGATTTGCAAGATACATACGGGTCTGAATGTTGCAGACCCGTTGACTAAGCCTCTCTCACGAGCAAAACATGATCAGCACCAAGACTCCATGGATGTTAGAATCATTACTGTGTAATCTAGATTATTGACTCTAGTGCAAGTGGGAGACTGAAGGAAATATGCCCTGAAGGCAATAATAAAGTTGTTATTTATATTTCCTTATATCATGATAAATGTTTATTATCCATGCTAGAATTGTATTAACCAGAAACTTAGTACATGTGTGTGAATACATAGACAAACAGAGTGTCCCTAGTATGCCTCTACTAGACTAGCTCGTTAATCAAAGATGGTTAAGTTTCCTAGACATAGACATGTGTTGTCATTTGATGAACGGGATCACATCATTAGGAGAATGATGTGATGGACAAGATCCATCTGTTAGCTTAGCACTATGATCGTTTAGTTTATTGCTATTGCTTTCTTGATGACTTATACATGTTCCTATGACTATGAGATTATGCAACTCCTGAATACCGGAGGAACACTTAGTGTGCTATCAAACGTCACAACGTAACTGGGTGATTATAAAGATGCTCTACAGGTGTCTCTGATGGTGTTTGTTGATTTGGCATAGATCGAGATTAGGATTTGTCACTCCGTGTTTCGGAGAGGTATCTCTGGGCCCTCTCGGTGATGCACATCACTATAAGCCTTGCAAGCAATGTGATTAATGAGTTAGTTATGGGAGGATGCATTACGGAACGAGTAAAGAGACTTGCCGGTAACGAGATTGAACTAGGTATGATGATACCGACGATCGAATCTCGGGCAAGTAACATACCATGAAAAAGGGAACAATGTATGTTGTTATGAGGTTTGACCGATAAAGATCTTCGTAGAATATGTAGGAGCAAATATGAGCATCCAGGTTCCGCTATTAGTTATTGACCGAAGATGTGTCTCGGTCATGTCTACATAGTTCTCGAACCTGTAGGGTCCGCACGCTTAATGTTCGATGACGATTTGTATTATGAGTTATGTGATTTGATGTACCGAAGGTTGTTCGGAGTCCTGGATGAGATCACGGATGTGACGAGGAGTCTCAAAATGGTCGAGACATAAAGATTGATATATTGGAAGGTTACATTCGAACACCGAAAGTATTCCGGGTGGTTTCGGGTGAAACTAGAGTGCCGGAGGGGTTACCGGAACCCCTCGGGGAAGTAATGGGCCTTAGTGGGCCTTAGGGGAGAGAGAGGGCAGCAACCAGGAGGTGCCCCCCCAAGGGGAGTCCGAATAGGAATAGGGGAGGAGGGTGCGGCCCCTCTTTCCCTCTCCCTCTCCCTCTCCTTCCTTCTTCTCCTACTTGGACTAGGAAAAGGGGGGCCGATTCCTACTTGGAGTAGGATTCCCCCCTTGGGCGCATCCCTTAGGGTCGTCGGCCTCCTCCTCCCCTCCTTTATATACGGGGGAGGGGGCACCCCAAAGACACACAAGTTGATCTTTAGCCGTGTGCGGTGCCCCCCTCCACAGTTTTACACCTCGGTCATATTGTCGTAGTGCTTAGGCGAAGCCCTGTGTCGGTAACTTCATCATCACCGTCACCACGCTGTCGTGCTGACGAAACTCTCCCTCGGCCTCAACTGTATCAAGAGCTCGAGGGACGTCACTGAGCTGAATGTGTGCAGACCGCGGAGGTGCCGTGCGTTTGGTACTTGATTTGTTGGATTGCAAAGACGTTCGACTACATCAACCGCGTTACTAAATGCTTCCGCTTTCGGTCTACGAGGGTGCGTAGGCACACTCTCCCTCTCTCGTTGCTATGCATCTCCTAGATAGATCTTGCGTGATCGTAGGAATTTTTTTGAAATACTGCGTTCCCCAACACACTAGCGGCAGCTACGGGGTCGCGGGAGCACGACCACGTGCTCAGTCGTGGCGTTTGCCCACTGCAATGACACGGGCAACAAGCACAGCGACGGGAGCTCTCGGCCATGGCGAAGGGCTAGCTAGGGGGTGAACGCAAGAGAAATATATGAGGGGAAATGGCGAGGGGCTCACCCTGAGCTCGATGGTGGGCTCAACATGGCGGGGGATGCAACGATGACGGTGGATTGAGCGATGGCAGTGGTGGATGTAGTTGATGGAGACAACGATTGCGACGTCTCGAAGGGCTCCAGCTCGAATCGGTGCTTGTAGTCGGTGCAGAAGAGGGTGGTGGTCCTCCTGGCATGAGGAGGCTCCGTACCACGATGACCACGACGGCAGCGGGGTGCGTGCGTGTTTTGGAGAGGGGCGACGCGAGGAGGAAGGGGGAAAGGGGCTAAGGTTTCGGCCGAGGGGTGCGGGGTCGGCCTTATGCTCCATGGGAGCCGGGGGATGGCCGACACGTATCATGGCGCGGTTATGGCCGATGGATGGCCGCCATGCCTTCCCTGCCTCCTATAGCGAGGAAGGAGAAGGCTAGTTGTGGGCTGAGCCGCACTGTGGCTGCATAGAGCCCAGTGGCACAGTAGGCCTGTGCTCTTTTTCCTTTTCCATTTTCTATTTCTTTTTTGTTTTGCATGTTAATTTCACACTAAATGAAACATGTCCCATAATTATTAGGCAATGTTTTGAGTTAGCCCAGCAATTTTCAATTTATTTTGAAATGTTTAAGTGTTTTTTAAATTAAATTAGCCCAATTAATGTTGTCGGTCCTGTTTAAAATAGGTTAAGGGCATTTAAATATTTCAAATGATGTTGGTTTCTACATGAAAATTATTTAGTAAATATTTGCAACCCAACCAACATTTTTATGTTTTACTGTTTGAAGAAATGATAAATTGACTTGCAATTTAATTTAAATTTGATTTGAGTTTTAATCAAGTGACAATTTAGCTTAGCAAACATGGTGACATGGCATCATTAGGTCGGAATAACCGTAGCATGATTATTGAGGTGTTACAATGCGTCCGCGGACATATAGGAACCTGGATTAAGCAATTCCCACTATAGATACTCTTAGTGCTGGTAGTGACAGAGCCCCTCTACATGCTATTGCTTCCAAACTAGGCGGATCCATCATTCCTCTAATAACAAATGATGACGATCCCATATAGGCGCCCAAGTGATCCATGTACACTGTTGTGGCTGTACCAGAACCATCTTTTTACCTACTAATAAAGCACAAATTGATTGATTCTGCTAGGTTCACCGTCACGGTGTTTCTTTAGAAAAGTCCTTGTGATTTTGGGTAATCAATCCGCACTCGCATAATTTTGATCGGTTTGCTCGTGGGCCGCTAAAAACGTTGGACCTCACGATCTGCCCTCCCCTCCCTTCCGGTTGCAACAAACATAATTTGTGCTAAAAAATCATATTCAAATTAATAGTCCCACCTCGCCACTTTACATCAAATCCTTGCAATTTATATATGTTCGAAATTGCTAGAAGCAACAAGCTAATAGAAATTTGGACATACACAAAGAACTAAAAGAGAAGCACATCGAAAATTTCCCTAGATTAATTTATATGTGCTTAATCCAGGTACATGGGGTCCGTTGATGATGGAAGAATTTGAATTCAAACCCATTAGGATTTAATTCAAATGCGTTAGAACTAAGAAGTTGGATTTAAGGTTTCCTAGTAATGAACACTAGCTTCAAGAGGATAGGAATAAGAAGACTCCAGGACCAATCTGTCAAGAAGCATGGGCGGCGGCGAGTGGCCACCAAGACCACCACACCAACACATGCCACCATCTGCGTCAGCAATTGCCAACGGCTATGAGCGTGCGCACGAACATGAACATATCCTGATGGTGATGGGAGCCGAGCCGAACATAGACAAGAACTGTATAAAACTCACGGACGCTCACAAAATTGCCTCATGCGAATGGGAAAATTAACTACACTTTTGAGGGTTTTTTCTCTTACTGGCAAATAAAATTAGGTGCAAACAATCAAAACATATTTCCGAAAAATAAATTTAGGCGCAAAAATTCTATACATGTATGCTCTACATGAAAAAAACTAGATATTTGAGTTTTAGTTTTATTTTTGCCACAAACATATTCATATTTCGGGTACAATGACCAAGGAAGATCATGTAAATAAATAAGACTTCATTTTATAAAATTAAATAAACTAACAACAAGATTTTAAATACTGCTAGATATTAAAAAATATGACTTCATTTTATAAAATTAAAACAATGTGATTTAAATACTCCTATGAAAAAAATGAATAAACTAACAACGAGATTTTAAAAATAGGAATTCATTTTATAAAATTAAATAAACTAGCAATGAGATTTTAAATTCCCCTAGATTTAAAAAAAATTCTCCCGCTGCAACGCGCGGGCCCTTTTGCTAGTGCAATACCGATGCATCCACATTGATTTTGAAACTTCCGACCATGGCTGGCTGTCCTTTTTTTAGTATATAAGTTTTTTTGAGGGATTTTTTCGAGTATATAAGTTTTTTGAGTATATGAGTTTTCTAAAAGTGAATTTTGAGTATGTAAGTGAACAAAAATAATATGTTTTTAGGGCAATGAACAAAAATAAAATCAACCTGCTCCGAAACTGCACGAAGCGTGATTCTCCCGGCCCAGCCCGTGGCACGGTGCAGCCCACTCGTTATCGGTGTTCTTCTCCAGGTTGCCACGCGGGCAACGGCCCAAATCGTCCACCACCGTATCTCGCTTCTCCAGGCGAACCTCTAGGGTTCGTCACGATCCCCGTCGCCGCCCGCCGGATTCGACCGTCGGCAAGACCCGCCGGATTCCGGCCCGACGCCGGTGCTGCTGCCACTACTCCTCCCTCCCTCCCTCCCTCCCTCCCGTAATCCGACTCTCCGCCTCCGCATCCACCAGGCGCAGCCCCCGTCGACCAGCAGCAGATCCGCCGCCTCGAATCGCACCCAAGGTACGGGCTCCAAATCAACCTCTTTAGCAGTAGTGACATTAGATTAAGAAGGAGGTGTTTGTTTCAGTAATCACATCACATCCCTCCGTAATCGGGTCCAGGCTAGTTATCAGTCGATACCCCCACCCACCACCGGTAACGTTTCCTGACCACCCCGAGCGCTCCTCCTCCCCCGCGACTCCCCTAGATCTGTTGAAGCCGCCGGCGAGGAGCGAAGGGCCATCTGCGGATTTCTAGTTGATCTCTTCCTCCTCCATCAACCTCCTCTGCATATCTCAAGGTTAGGGTTAACGGTCCATGTTCTTGATCTTGAAGTCAAAAAATATGTCTTCTTAAGGTACCTGTTTTCTTAACACTGCAAGAACCAAACAAAACGTGGCTGGTCCAGTCCGGAGCTGTTACAGACTGTAATCAGTTCCCCTTTACGATTTACATTATCACTCAACGAAACAAACACCTCCTAACGGCAGTAGCGCCATTAACAGACTCGCAGCTGCTAAGCGTGTTTCGTGAAATTCGTGCCAGCCTAATCTAGGGTTCTATCGGAAATCCGCAGACGCGAGAGCCGAGAGCTCGATGGGGAAGTCGGAGCCGGAGTGCGTCAACTCGTCGAACCCGGCCCACGAGTGCAACGACTACTGCCTCAACAAGATCGCCGAGGCCAAGCGCCGCCTCCTCGAAGAGCAACCCGACTCGTGGAAGGGCCCCCCGGAGGACCGCACCGTGCACCCTGACTGCATCAACGCCTCCAACCCCTACCATGACTGCTCCGAGTACTGCTTTAAGAAGATTGCCGACGCCAATGCAGGTATGGCCTTGCCTTTCAGTTCGTATTTTCGAACTCAACCAGAGCCGTCTGTGTACTTACAGTCTATTTGATTGACTTCTTGTTAGCGGCGGAGCGCGGGGAGCTAGAGAAGCCTGCTGGAGGTTCTGGCAAATCAGGAGTCACTCCAGAGCAGGCTGATGGTGATGATGATTCCGAGCGCCAGGAGGACGCCGCTGCAGCAGAAGACGGTTACCCGCAGATGACCGAAAAGCAGAAGAAGCTGTTTGAGCTGCAGCTTAAGATGGTATGATGAACATTCTGCGCCCTTCAGTTAACTAATTCAGCTGGTGCATCTGCGGTCTAGGATGTTTACCTCCTTCGTGTTTTATGTGCTGCCAGAACGAAGCTAGGAAGGCGAATCAGCAGGCGATGGTTGCGGAGAAGAAGAGGATGGAGCCTCGTGGCGAGAGCAGAGGCGTATCTAAGGAGAAGTGGTTGGAAGACAGAAAAAAGAAGATTGGGAAGCTGCTTGATTCGAATGGCCTGGATATGTCAAAGTCTTACATGCTGGATACACAGGATATGGCAGAAGCAAAATACAAGAAGTGGGAGAAGGAACCCGCACCACATGGCTGGGATGGTGAGCTTATCTCCTAGCTTCATTTATTTTATTTTATCAGCGTGGAGTGATGGATCACAGCTTCAGTAAATATATCTCCAAATCTATACTCTTTAAAATCCTGTGTTGCTATTGACCTATCTTATGATCAACTCGTTGTGCATATTTGAACACTATTTTGACTTGGTATGTTTCATTTGATAATCACCCAGTTGTTTGTTACTAATCTTTGAGGCTTTGTTCTTTCTAAGCTTGGCAATGGGAAAAATCAAGAAACATATCTGATACTACATGATTGCATACTTATCCAATGTCCGGCACAGTTCTATTCTCTCTGCACTTATGTTGCAGTATAATGTTTCTTACTTAGATAAACTTTTGGATGATCTCCCAGCTGTGTTTCGCTGACCTTTGAACCTTTGTTCCATCTAAGCTAGAGAAAGGAAAACTTAAGGAACTTTACTATTACTACCTGATTGCACACTTTATCCAATGGTTGTTTTAGTTTATCCTGCATTTAATCAGTGAAGTCACAAATTTAAATTTGTTTTTTGGAACAAAATTAGAAATGCTTCCTATAAACTTCTGCATATAACTCTAATATTGCATTGGAAGTTTTAAGCTGTGCTTGTTAGTAACATTGAACAACAGGTACTGTAAGTGCTGAGTTGTATGATTCTTGATAAAGTTGAGATTAGTATCTTCTACATTTAAATTAATTCAGAAGCTGTCTAGATGGTTACTTTTAATTTACCATTTTCAATAATTGTATACAAGAAATGTACTCCCTCCGTTTCTTTTTAGTCCGCATATAAGATTTGGTCAAAGTCAAACTTTGTTAACTTTGACTAAGTTTATAGAGAAAAATATCAAGATTCACAATATGAAATCAGTATTGGTAGACGCATCATGAAATTAATTTTCATACCATATAGCTTTAGTACTGTAGAGGTTAATAGTTTTTTCTACAAAGTTGGTCAAATTTTACAAAGTTTGACTTTGACCAAATCTTATATATGCAGACTAAAAAGAAACGGAGGGAGTAACATTTTTATTTGATAGTATCTTCTATGAAGCATAGGCAATTAAATACAAGGCATGTAACTTCTTTTTGTTTAAAGTCTCGTGTATGTATCTGAATAAGGTGTTGCTGCTTGCAGTTTTCAACCAGAAAACCTTGTATGATGCATACAAGAAGAGGACAAAAAACATAGAAGTCGACATGGATGCATACAATAGAGCGAAAGAAACCGATCCTGAATTCTACCGTGAGGCTTCAAGTCTTCAATATGGGAAGGTACTGCCGTCGGCCCATAGCACCAACTTATCTGTATTCTATTTATGGTCCTTTTTAGCAAGGAGCACAAAGTATGTGGCATCTTATTGATGCCTTGCCTTCTGCACTGCACAGGTGTCTAGGGTGGCGGAACCCAACATCGACCGAATGGTTAATGAGCTCAAGGAGCGGGATGAGAAGCGGAAGGCGTTCAGCAGGAGGCGCAAGTTCAACGAAGACAAGGACGTTGACTCGATCAACGACCGGAATGAGCACTTCAACAAGAAAATCGAGAGGGCCTTTGGCAAATATACGCTCGAGATCAAGAACAACCTGGAAAGAGGGACCGCCTTGCCAGACTAACGTTCTGGCGTTTGGAGTCATCCACTCAACTGGCAGTGCTGTTTCCCCCCTGGTTTCTTTGCTTGTAACCTGTATTCAGAATTTATTTTCTGAAGTGTTAAGAAAGTGAAACCTGGATGTAATGTAATGATGATGCTGTGACTGATAACATGTACAAACAGTTCTGTATCCAAAGTGAGCGCTTGGCTCCAATCTTGCCATTACTGAACTTTTTTTTTTGCATATTGCTAACATACTCACATATATCATCTTAAAAATACATGAAAGGTACATTCATGTCTTTTCCCCTGTGAAACGCCTTGTTGACTATCAAGTATGACTTGCATGGTTCGATTCTTTCCTTCTTTTTTGCGTTTGTTTGGCTGATGAATTTTGTAAGACAGGGCGGAGTCTCCCCTCTGTTCACATTCTTTTTTAACCTCCCTGGCGTTCTTGTTGATCTGTGATGTTGTACACTTCTAAGAGCGCAGCTTCCATTAAGGCATGCACATTTCTATGCCGTCGACTGGTGATCACCCTGAACCAAACCATGGGAAAGCATCTGTTCAGTGGACGATGTGAAGGAAGAAGGCCACGGAGCACAGCCCAAGCATTTGTTATAGAAGGAAGGGAACTTGCTGTACATAGTGAGTTCCAGTGTTAGAAGACATTAACCCCTGTTACTTCAGTTCTGATGTGTCTTTTATAAAGAAAGAAAGTGACCATATGAGGGGTATGCTAGTTATTGTCTTAGATCAATTAGGGCTTGTTCGGTTAATCCTCTCCCCAAGAGGATTGGAGGGGATTGGCAAGGATTGGTTCGTATTTTGACTTATATAAGAGGTTTAAATCCCCCTCAAACGCCCTCCACTCGGATCCACATGCAACCGAACAAGGGCTTAGATGGAATAGATGGGTTGAGATGCCGAGAAATGTTGCCACTTAACACAAAAATAAGTGTTGTGTTTTATTGACGAGTTGTTCGTGAAACTCGTTAGCTCGCTCATTAAGCTCGTTAATTAGCTGAAAACCTGTGCTTGGCTCTGTTCACTCGAACGCTTGAGTGAACATGTGTGATGGTGTCCCAACTTCCAACTAACCTGACTGCACTTGCTGAATGACCCTGCCTTCTTTATGGAGAGCCTGTCCCTGCGCTGCGCTGTCTACTTTCTGAATTCATTCGTGCGTTTTGTGCGTGGGGCGTCGTTGTTTGGAAGGAAGAAAGCTCCTGCTTAGGCCTCATCAGCCGCGGTCCTTGTCACTTCAGATTCAACCAAGGACGGGAGTTGATTAGTTGTGGTGTAAAGGTGTAGTAATAATCAGAAATGGACATGTGACAGTGGCATTGGTGTCATGCACAAGGTTGGCAGCGGGGAGCTTCTCGCAGAGGTCGGCAAGCTGTACTCGTGCTCCCATCATCTTCCACTCTTCCTCTGCAACTTCTTCCCCTATCGGCTAGAACTGCAGATCACTCTTGCCACTGCACGGCTACACTTCTGCAAGGGCTCTGTGAACTTTGCGAAATCAACAAGGGCTCTGTGAACTTTGCTTGCAGTGTGTACGATGGCGAGCGCACATCACCAACCAGGCTAGCTCAAGTAATTCTAATGTTTCACTGTGCGCCAGCATCCAACTAACCAGATCGACTGTGCTGCACGTACTTGCCGAACAAACTGTGACTGTTCATCGCTGACGCCGACACTTGTTGGCTTCTTTTCCTCTTATGGAGAGTCCGTGGCCGCGCTTCATTCCTACTCCACCTCTGAATCCACGCGCGCTGCCTGGACGTCGTCGTTTCGTTTCCAAGGAGGAAGTGTGTACACTGACTGACTGTATCAGCCGTGGTCCTTGTCGTTGGAGATTAAAGGTGTGACTGTGAAGGCGTAGTTATTAGTACGGCAATGCTGATGCAGGTTCTGTCTGTCGCTGATGAGTGGACTGCACACTGGAGCAAGGTCTCCTTTTAGCACAGGACTGGAGAGGCAGCGTGCGTCGACGGTTTCTTCAGCTCGGCACGTACCGGGCTGCTCCTGCTCGTCGGTGCTGCTGTCACGGCAGCAACAGCCTACATCAATGGATTTCGCTGTAAGAATTCGGAGCTGCTGCCTGTGACAGGTAGAACCAAGTATGCATCGGATCGGAGGTCTCAAAGTTCGAGAGTAGACTACTACACTGGAGACGCAGAAGGTAGAAGAACCACGCATATGTCTCTGTCTCGACAAGCTGATGGTCGCAAAGAGTTGGAAGCATAGTCACGCGCGCCTAAGGCCTAGCCAACCGCACCGACGACCAGAGCAGTTGATTGGAAAGGGAAGCATGCGCTTGCCGTCTCGTTCCGTTGCCTTTTGGGAGCAGGAGGTTAGCCGGTGACGGCATCGATCCACCAACACCCGGCCGTTAATGGAAGGCTGAGCAGGGCAAGCCTTTTCGCTGTTGTAGTCGAGTGCCTCTCAGGCTCACACAAAACGCTTTTCTTGAAGAGGACAAACGACACTAATCAAGGAGTTTAACAAATCCATTAATCCCAAGGTGGAACAGAAGCCTGCTCTTCCGGCGAGGCAACGAAATCCTCTGTTCATAAAAGGTTCATCCCGACTACAAGCAATTTTCTCAACACGCAGCTTTCCACCTTACCAAATGTGCCTATTAAGCATCCACTAGCATTATTACATCCATGCACCACATCCGTTAACTTTAATTCTTACAACGTGCACGCTACCATTTCATCAGGCCATGCATGTTTGGCCCCGCAAAAAAAAAGCCATGCATGTTTGGCCCCGCAAAAAAAAAGTCATGCATGTTTGTCACATCATAATTAGTTATGTAATTATCCACGTCATGTCTCCTAGACAAACTCATGCCATTAACATGCGAAAATTCTATATCAACGGAGTAATACGGGCGTTTTACAGGATACTATCGCTAACTAATCTCCATCGCCCCCTGATTTGATTTTCAGGGGGTGTGGGCCCCTCATGCCTTTTTCTTCCAATCAGTTTATTCCATCTAAGCATCCCCGTAATTCTATGTAAAAAAACGCCCGTGCGTGTAGCATTAACTGGAATTGGCGATGGACATCAACCATTAGAATGAATTAAAAAGTGGAAATCCAATACGTGCATAAAAGTATTGGCTGGTGTGTCATTTATTCGTAAATGGGATTGCTAAATCTACTATATTCATATATGAAGATCCGTGCAAATTTTTCTTTTAATTTTTTATTTCTTCCTTTTTTTGCAGGAAAAACTTCCAATCTATTCATCTTCAATCATGATAGTACAACGAATGCTAGAAATAATAAAAAGTACATTCAGATCCGTAAACCACCTAACGACGACTACAAGCACTGAAGTGAGCCGAAGGCGCGCTGCTGTCATCGCCCCTCCCTCGCCGGAGCCGAGCAAGTCTTGTTGTAATAGATAGTCGGGAAGTCGTCGTATTAAGGCCCCATAGAACCAACGCACCAGTATAGCACATGACTGAGACTTGGTTAAGTCTTGGTTAACTGAGATCTAGCCACACTCATTCGTAAATACTAAAACGTTTTTCTTGAAAAATTCTACAATACTACAAGACTTCTGAAGATATGTTTGTGGCAATGAAAAATAAGTAATGTCACATATTAAACTGACAACCTGACCTGATCTGTTTTTCCATTAGAAAATTAATTTAATTTAATAAAAAAACTCTTCAAACCATTAAGTTGCTAACTTGACAAAAAAATGCTAGGATGCAGTAATAACATTGCATAACTACATGTCTCTTAGTGTTTCGGTTGCAACACGCAGGGAATCATCTAGTTTCGTTGTGGAGTTTGCGGATGATGACCCATCCACCAGGCACCAGTAACTTCACCTAGAGGATTTTTCACCATGTTCGCAATTGTAACGACTAAAACTCTCGGATCCGTGCGATGGCAAACACTAGAACCCATTGCTTCGACAGAGCCAAATTGTCCCACAACTGTGAATATGTACAAGTACTTTCCTTGTATATATAGCAGGTCGGCATGACGTAGTCCCTTTTTAGTTTGGAAGTAATGACCTAGGTCGTCATTAGCTTTAATAGCCATGCTACCTTCCTAAATAAAATTTTGGACCCATTCGCATCATTCCTCGGAGAAACCTTACATTCAGAGGGTGTGTTGAAGAAATGAGCACTTTACTTTGTCGCAGGCTTGTTCGAATTAGTTTTAAAGACAATCCCACTTATGTTCTTTCGGTGCATCTCGTTAACAATCTCATCGAGTATGTTCCTTACTTGCAAGAAAACCGTTTGAGATGGTTGAATCACACGGTCAGCAACCACATTGATCCTATTGTTAGCCACTTTGTGAAAATTTTGAAGCTGAAATTAAGAAGGCATATGGGTCTTCATTGCTGGATTCGTCCAGCCTTCTTGATTTTGGGCAACAAAATTATCACACCAAAATTTAGCCTGGATAGGTCAAGCCAACCCGCACGAAGAATATGGAAGCAACTCGATAAGATCCATCTTAATGACATCCTAGAAATTCTGATAGAAATCTGCTTGGGAAACATTTAGGATCTGGAGCTTTGTTATGTTTCACTAGTGGTTGGGGCCCGCCATTGCGGTCCGTTTGAGAGGAAGCTATGCGCACCTCACCATCATGTCAATTTTTTTTAAAATACTCTTGCGTGATGTGGACATCACTACCATCTTAAAAGGAAAAAGAAAAAACCTGGAAAAACTTTTCTTGAAAACACGTCTCCCTACATTTAAAAAAACTCAAAAACTTTCTCATCGTGACCAACCAACATGCGCCACATGGCGTAGCTGGTTGGCCATCATTCTAGCGCCTCTTAATGGGTTTAATAATTTGAAACACCGCAGTGTTGGAAACATGCCCTAGAGGCAATAATAAAATGGTAATTATTATATTTCCTTGTTCATGATAATTGTCTATTGTTCATGCTATAATTGTATTAACTGAAAATCATAATACATGTGTGAATACATAGATCGTAATATGCCCCTAGTAAGCCTCTAGTTGACTAGCTCGTTGATCAATAGATGGTCATGGTTTCCTGACCATGGACATTGGATGTCATTGATAACGGGATCACATCATTAGGAGAATGATGTGATGGACAAGACCCAATCTTAAGCGTAGCACAAGATCGTGTAGGTCGTTTGCTAAAGCTTTTCTAATGTCAAGTATCATTTCCTTAGACCATGAGATTGTGCAACTTCCGGATACCGTAGGAATGCTTTGGGTGTATCAAACGTCACAACGTAACTGGGTGGCTATAAAGGTGCACAACAGGTATCTCTGAAAGTGTCTGTTGGGTTGGCACGAATCAAGACTGGGATTTGTCACTCCGTATGACGGAGAGGTATCTCTGGGCCCACTCGGTAATGCATCATCATAAAGAGCTCAATGTGACTAAGGAGTTAGCCACGGGATCATGCGTTACAGAACGAGTAAAGTGACTTGCCAGTAACAAGATTGAACGAGCTATGGGGATACCGACGATCGAATCTCGGGCAAGTAACATACCGATAGACAAAGGGAATTGTATACGGGATTGATTGAATCCCCGACATCGTGGTTCATCCGGTGAGATCATCGTGGAACATGTGGGAGCCAATATGGGTATCCAGATCCTGCTATTGGTTATTGGCCGGAGAGATTTCTCGGTCATGTCTGCATGGTTCCCGAACCCGTAGGGTCTACACACTTAAGGTTCGGTGACGCTAGAGTTGTTATGGGAAATAGTATGTGGTTACCGAAAGCTTTTCGGAGTCCCGGATGAGATCCCGGACATGACGAGGAGTTCCGGAATGGTCCGGAGGTGAAGATCGATATATTGGACGAAGGGTATTGGAGTCCGGAATTGTTCCGAAGGTACCGAGTGACGACCAGCGTGTCCAAAAGGGGTTTCGGAGGCCCCGACAAGCGTTGGGGGGCCTTATGGGCCAAGGGGAGGGGGAACATCAGCCCACTAAGGGGCTAAGCGCCCCTCCCACCCGATCTCACGTAACTTGGAGAGGTGGGGGCGCCTCCCCTAGGGCAGCCACCCCTCCCGGCTTGGGGGGCAAGTTCCCTAGGGGTGGGGGCGCCCAAACCCATCTAGGGTTTCCCCTGTGGCCGTTGCCCTCCCCTAGGGAACCCTAGGGCGCCTCCTCCACCCCCTTCCCCCTATATATAGTGAGGGAGAGAGAGGGCAGCTACACACCCTTCCCCTGCCGCAGCCCCTCCCCCTCTCCTACACCTCATCCTCCTCCGTAGCGCTTGGTGAAGCCCTGCCGGAGAACCACGAGCTCCATCACCACCACGCCGTCGTGCTGTTGGAGTTCTCCCTCAACTTCTCCTCTTCCCTTGCTGGATCAAGAAGGAGGAGATGTCCCCGGGCTGTACGTGTGCTGAACGCGGAGGCACCGTTGTTCGGTGCTTAGATCGGAATCGACCGCGATCTGAATCGCTGCGTGTACGACTCCACCAACCACGTTCTTGTAATGCTTCCGCTTAGCAATTGAAAGATCGTGGATGTCGCGTAGAGGGGGGGTGAATAGGCGTTTTAAAATAATTACGGTTTAGGCTTGAACAAATGCGGAATAAACCTAGCGGTTAATTTGTCAAGCACAAAACCTACAACAACTAGGCTCACCTATGTGCACCAACAACTTATGCTAAGCAAGATAGACTACTAGGTGATAGCAAGATATATGATAAGAAACAATATGGCTATCACAAAGTAAAGTGCATAAGTAAAGAGCTCGGGTAAGAGATAACCGAGGCACGCGGAGACGACGATGTATCCCGAAGTTCACACCCTTGCGGATGCTAATCTCCGTTTGGAGCGGTGTGGAGGCACAATGCTCCCCAAGAAGCCACTAGGGCCACCGTAATCTCCTCACGCCCTCGCACAATGCAAGATGCTGTGATTCCACTAAGGGACCCTTGAGGGCGATCACCGAACCCGTACAAATGGCAACCCTTGGGGGCGGTCACCGAACCCGTACACTTTGGCAACCCTTGGGGCGGTCACCGGTACCCGTCAAATTGCTCGGGGCAATCTCCACAACCTAATTGGAGACCCCGACGCTTGCCCGGAGCTTTACACCATAATGATTAAGCTCCGAACAACACCAACCGTCTAGGGCGCCAAGGCACCCAAGAGGAACAAGCTCTAGGGTGCCCAAACACCCAAGAGTAATAAGCTTCTCAAACTTCACTTCCACGTATCACCGTGGAGAACTCAAACCAATGGACCAAATGCAATGGCAAGGGCACACGGAGTGCCCAAGTCCTTCTATCTCAAAACCCACCGGAGCAACTAATGCTAGGGAGGAAAATGAGAGGAAGAACAAGAAGGAGAACACCAAGAACTCCAAGATCTAGATCCAAGGGGTTCCCCTCGCATCGAGGAGAAAGTGATTGGTGGAAATGTGGATCTAGATCTCCTCTCTCGTTTCCCTCAAAAACTAGCAAGAATCCATGGAGGGATTGAGAGTTAGCAAGCTCAAAGAAGGTCAACAATGGGGGCAAAAATGAGCTCGAAAGATAAGGTTCATTGGGGAAGAAGACCCCCTTTTATAGGTGGGGAAAAATCCAATCGTTACCCACCAACCAACCCGCGGCCAGCGGTACTACCATGCCTGGCCAGCGGTACTACCGCAAGGTCGCGCGGTACTACTGCTTGCATCCAAGCGGTACTACTGCACGGCTGTGCGGTACTACCGTACCGACCCACGGTACTGCCGCAACCCCAGCACAAAACCGATAAACAGACGGACAGGAGCTGGGGGTGGAACTTCCGCACGCGCGGTACTACCGCGCCCCCCATGTGGTACTACCGCGAGGCAAAAGTCCCAGCCAGGGGAAAAGGGAAACTTCCGTGCCTACTTCCGCAAAGAAACAGAAGTAGCGAAAACCCGACACAGTAGTACTACCGAGGGGCGGTACTACTGCCTGACCGCATAGCGCAGTACTACCGCACGGCGAAAGCGGTACTACCACGGTAGGTGCGGATGTAAAAAATTACATCCGTTCCTACTACCGCAAAGGGGCGACACTAGCCTGGTGGGCAGTGGTAGTGCGGCTCCAGGGGAGCGGTACTACCGTGGGCACCTGCGGTACTACCGTGCCACTGCACGGTACTATCGCTGATGCCTACGGTACTACCGCTTTCCTGGGAGCAGTACTACCGCAACCAACAACGGCAGCCACACAAGGGAGGCAAGGAAACGAAGGAAGCTCCAAGGAAGAAGGAGGGGAAAAGAAGGAGATGTGTACGTGATGAATCCACCCAAACCTTTCCAACGCGGACCCTGACAAAACCACACTCAAGAGAACAAGAACTGCCATAACTTCTGCATATGAGCTCCGAATTGAGCAAACTCAAGCTTGTTGGAAACAAGACGACGAGTAGCATCAAAACAACGACAGGGGAGGTATGCCAACAAATAGAGGAGTGAAACCTCCAACCAAGAAGAACCGGCAAAACCTCCAACAACGAAAACATCATAGAGTATGCAAGCGAACTCCGTTTTCGATGAACTCAAGCTTGTCATCAAGATGACCAAAAGCTCTAAGACTCTCAAAGAGAACCAAACAAGAACCAAGAAAGATGATGCAAGGATGCAATGGTTTGAGCTCTCAGCGAACGATACGATCAAGCTACTCATCGAGAGCCCCCCTTGATAGTACGGCAATCGATCCTATAACCCAGTCTCCCAACTACCATCATGAGACCGGTAAAATAGAAAACCTATCAAGGGTAAACCTTTGCCTTGCACATGGTCCACTTGAGCTAGATGAAGACGATCTTGACTCCCTCAAGTTGGACCACCTTTCTTGATTGAAGGAAATATGCCCTAGAGGCAATAATAAAGTTATTATTTATTTCCTTATATCATGATAAATGTTTATTATTCATGCTAGAATTGTATTAACCGGAAACATAATACATGTGTGAATACATAGACAAACAGAGTGTCACTAGTATGCCTCTACTTGACTAGCTCGTTAACCAAATATGGTTATGTTTCCTAACCATGGACAAAGAGTTATTATTTGATTAACGGGATCACATCATTAGGTGAATGATCTGATTGACATGACCCATTCCATTAGCTTAGCACCCGATCGTTTAGTATGTTGCTATTGCTTTCTTCATGACTTATACATGTTCCTATGACTATGAGATTATGCAACTCCCGTTTGCCAGAGGAACACTTTGTGTGCTACCAAATGTCACAACATAACTGGGTGATTATAAAGGTGCTCTACATGTGTCTCCAAAGGTACATGTTGGGTTGGCATATTTCGAGATTAGGATTTGTCACTCCGATTGTCGGAGAGGTATCTCTGGGCCCTCTCGGTAATGCACATCACTTAAGCCTTGCAAGCATTGCAACTAATGAGTTAGTTGCGGGATGATGTATTACAGAACGAGTAAAGAGACTTGCCGGTAACGAGATTGAACTAGGTATTGGAATACCGACGATCGAATCTCGGGCAAGTAATATACCGATGACAAAGGGAACAACGTATGTTGTTATGCGGTCTGACCGATAAAGATCTTCGTAGAATATGTAGGAGCCAATATGGGCATCTAGGTCCCGCTATTGGTTATTGACCGGAGACATGTCTCGGTCATGTATACATTGTTCTCGAACCCGTAGGGTCCGCACGCTTAAGGTTACGATGACAGTTATATTATGAGTTTATGCATTTTGATGTACCGAAGTTTGTTCGGAGTCCCGGATGTGATCACGGACATGACGAGGAGTCTCGAAATGGTCGAGACATAAAGATTGATATATTGGAAGCCTATGTTTGGATATCGGAAGTGTTCCGGGTGAAATCGGGATTTTACCGAAGTGCCGGGAGGTTACCGGAACCCCCCGGGAGCTATATGGGCCATAGTGGGCCCTAGTGGAAAAGAGAAGAGGCAGCCCAACATGGGCCGCGTGCCCCTCCCCTCCCTTGGTCCGAATAGGACAAGGAGAAGGGGCTGGCCCCTCTCTCTCTTTTCCCCCCTCCGCGAATCCTATTCCAACTAGGATTGGGGGGGGGGGGGGAATCCTACTCCCAGAGGGAGTAGGACTCTCCCGGCGCGCCTCTCCTAGGCCGGCCACACCCCCCTTTAGTCCTTTATATACGGAGGCAGGGGCACCCCAGAGACACACAAGTTAATCCACGTGATCTTATTCTTAGCCGTGTGCGGCGCCCCCAGCCACCATAGTCCTCGATAATATTGTAGTGGTGCTTAGGCGAAGCCCTGCGACAGTAGTACATCAAGATCGTCACCACGCCATCGTGCTAACGGAACTCTTCCCCGACACTGCTGGATCGGAGTCCGGGGATCGTCATCGAGCTGAACGTGTGCTAAAACTCGGAGGTGCCGTAGTTTCGGTGCTTGATCGGTCGGGCCGTGAAGACGTACGACTACATCAACCAAACGCTTCCGTTGTCGATCTACCAAAGGTACGTAGATCACACTCTCCCCTCGTTGCTATGCATCACCATGATCTTGCGTGTGCGTAGGAAATTTTTTGAAATTACTACGTTCCCCAACAGTGGCATCCGAGCCTCGGTTTTATGGTTTGATGTTATATGCACGAGTAGAACATAAGTGAGTTGTGGGCGATATAAGTCATACTGCTTACCAACATGTCATACTTTGGTTCGGCAGTATTGTTGGATGAAGCGGCCCGGACCGACATTATGCGTACGCTTATGCGAGACTGGTTCTACTGCCATGCTTTGCACACAGGTGGCTGGCGGGTGTCAGTTTCTCCAACTTTAGTTGAACCGAGTGTGGCTACGCCCGGTCCTTGCAAAGGTTAAAACAGCACCAACTTGACAAACTATCGTTGTGGTTTTTGATGCGTAGGTAAGAACGGTTCTTGCTAAGCCCGTAGCAGCCATGTAAAACTTGCAACAACAAAGTAGAGGACGTCTAACTTGTTTTTGCAGGGCATGTTGTGATGTGATATGGTCAAGATGTGATGAGATATAAGTTGTTGTATGAGATGATCATGTTTTGTTGAAGTTATCGGCAACTGGCAAAATCCTTATGGTTGTCTCTCTATTGCATAAGATGCAAGCGCCCAATAACTGCTTTACTTTATCGCTATGCGATAGCAATAGTTGCAAGAGCAATTGTTGGCGAGACGACCACGTGACAACACATTGATATAGATCAAGATGATGGAGATCATGGTGTCATGCCGGTGACGATAGAGATCATAATAGTACTTTGGAGATGGAAATCAAAGGCGCAAGATGATGATGGCCATATCATGTCACATATTTTGACTGCATATGATGTTTATCTTTTATACATCTTATTTTGCTTAGTTTGACGGTAGCATTTTAAGATGATCTCTCACTAATTATCAAGAAGTGTTCTCCCTGAGTATGCACCGTTGCGAAAGTTCTTCGTGCTGAGACACCACGTGATGATCGGGTGTGATAGGCTCTACGTTCAAATACAACGGGTGCAAAACAGTTGCACACGCGGAATACTCAGGTTATACTTGACGAGCCAAGCATATACAGATATGGCCTCGGAACACGGAGACCGAAAGGTCGAGCGTGAATCATATAGTAGATATGATCAACATAGTGATGTTCACCAATGAAACTGCTCCATCTCACGTGATGATCGTACATGGTTTAGTTGATTTGGATGATGTGATCACTTAGAGGATTAGAGGGATGTCTATCTAAGTGGGAGTTCTTAAGTAATATGATTAATTGAACTTAAAATTATCATGAACTTAGTCCTGGTAGTATTTTGCAAATTATGTTGTAGATCAATAGCTCGCATTGTTGCTTCCCTGTGTTTATTTTGATATGTTCCTAGAGAAAATTGTGTTGAAAGATGTTAGTAGCAACGGTGCGGATTGGATCCGTGATCTGAGGTTTATCCTCATTGCTGCACAGAAGAATTATGTCCTTGATGCACCGCTAGGTGACGGACCTATTGCAGGAGCAGATGCAGACGTTATGAACGTTTGGCTAGCTCAATATGATGACTACTTGATAGTTTAGTGCACCATGCTTAATGGCTTAGAATCGGGACTTCAAAGACGTTTTGAACATCATGGAACATATGAGATGTTCCAGGAGTTGAAGTTAATATTTCAAGCAAATACCCGAGTTGAGAGATATGAAGTCTCCAACAAGTTCTATAGCTAAAAGATGGAGGAGAATCGCTCAACTAGTGAGCATGTGCCCAGATTGTCTGAGTACTACAATCGCTTGAATCAAGTGGGAGTTAATCTTCCAGATAAGATAGTGATTGACAGAATTCTCTAGTCACCATCACCAAGTTAGTAGAACTTCGTGATGAACTATGATATGCAAGGGATAACGGGAACGATTCCCAAGCTCTTCGTAATGCGGAAATTGATAAAGGTAGAAATCAAAAAAAAAACATCAAGTGTTGATGGTAGACAAGACCACTAGTTTCAAGAAAAGGGCAGAGGGAAGAAGGGGAACTTCAAGAAGAATAGCAAGCAAGTTGCTGCTCAAGTGAAGAAGCCCAAGTCTGATCCTAAGCCTGAGACTAAGTACTTCTACTGCAAAGGGACTGGTCACTGGAAGCGGAACTACCCCAAGTGATTGGCAGATAAGAAGGATGGCAAAGTGAACATAAGTATATTTGATATACATGTTATTGATGTGTACTTTACTAGTGTTTATAGCAACCCCTCAGTATTTGATACTAGTTCAGTTGCTAAGATTAGTAACTCGAAACAGGAGTTGCAGAATAAAGACTAGTTGAGGGTGAAGTGACGATGTGTGTTGGAAGTGGTTCCAAGATTGATATGATCATCATCGCACACTCCCTATACTTTCGGGATTAGTGTTGAACCTGAATAAGTGTTATTTGGTGTTTGCGTTGAGCATGAATATGATTTGATCATGTTTATTGTAATACAGTTATTCATTTAAGTAAGAGAATAAATTGTTGTTCTGTTTACATGAATAAAATCTTATATGGTTACACACCCAATGAAAATAGTTCGTTGGATCTTGACCGTAGTGATACACATAATCATAATATTGAAACCAAAAGATGCAAAGTTAATAATGATAGTGCAACTTATTTGTGGCACTGCCGTTTAGGTCATATTGGTGTAAAGCGCATGAAGAAACTCCATGCTGATGGGATTTTGGAATCACTTGATTATGAATCACTTGATGATTGCGAACCATGCCTCATGGGCAAGATGACTAAGACTCCGTTCTCCGGAGCGAGCAACTGACTTATTGGAAATAATACATACTGATGTATGCGGTCCGATGAGTGTTAAGGCTCACGGCAAGTATCGTTATTTTCTGAACTTCACAGATGATTTGAGCAGATATGGGTATATCTACTTGATGAAACATAAGTCTGAAACATTTGAAAAGTTCAAAGAATTTCAGAGTGAAGTGGAAAATCATCGTGACAAGAAAATAAAGTTTCTACGATCTGATCGCGGAGACAAATATTTGAGTTACGAGTTTGGTCTTCAATTAAAACAATGTGGAATAGTTTCACAAAGTCATGCCACATGGAACACCACAGCATAATGGTGTGTCCGAACGTCATAACTGTTGGGGAACGTTGCAGAAAATTAAAATTTTTCCTACGGTTTCACCAAGATCCATCTATGAGTTCATCTAAGCAACGAGTCTAGGGAGAGAGTTTGCATCTACATACCACTTGTAGATCGCGTGCGGAAGCTTGCAAGGTGATGATGTAGTCGTACTCGACGTGATCCAAATCACCGATGACCAGCGCCGAACGGACGGCACCTCCGCGTTCAACACACGTACGGGACGGGAGACGTCTCCTCCTTCTTGATCCAGCAAGGGGAAAGGAGAGGTTGATGAAGATCCAGCAGCACGACGGCGTGGTGGTGGATGCAGGGCGTCACAGCAGCAGGGCTTCGCCGAGACTACGAGGGAGAGACGTAACGGGGGGAGGTGGAGGCGCCAGGGGCTGGTGTATGAAGTCCCTCCTCTCCCCCACTATATATAGGGGTGCCAGGGGGGGCGCCGGCCCTAGTAGATGAGATCTACTAGGGGGGCGGCGGCCTAGGGGAGGTTTATCTCCCCCCCAAGGCACCTAGGGGTGCCTTCCACCACTAGGACTCCTCCTAGGGGGAAACCCTAGGCGCATGGGCCTATAGGGGCTGGTGCCCTTGGCCCATGATGGCCAAGGTGCACCCCCTACAGCCCATGTGGCCCCCCGGGACAGGTGGCCCCACCCGGTGGACCCCCGGGACCCTTCCGGTGGTCCCGGTACAATACCGATAACCCCGAAACTTGTCCCGATGCCCGAAATAGCACTTCCTATATATAATTCTTTACCTCCGGACCATTCCGGAACTCCTCGTGACGTCCGGGATCTCATCCGGGACTCCGAACAACATTCGGGTTTCTGCATATACATATCTTCATAACCCTAGCGTCACCGAACCTTAAGTGTGTAGACCCTACGGGTTCGGGAGACATGCAGACATGACCGAGACGCTCTCAGTCAATAACCATCAGCGGGATCTGGATACCCATGATGGCTCCCACATGCTCCTCGATGTTGTCATCGGATGAACCACTATGTCGAGGATTCGATCAAACCCTGTATGCAATTCCCTTTGTCAATCGGTACGTTACTTGCCCGAGACTCGATCGTCGGTATCCCAATACCTTGTTCAGTCTCGTTACCGGCAAGTCACTTTACTCGTACCGTAATGCATGATCCCGTGTCCAACAGCTTGGTCACATTGAGCTCATTATGATGATGCATTACCGAGTGGGCCCAGAGATACCTCTCCGTCATACGGAGTGACAAATCCCAGTCTCGATCCGTGTCAACCCAACAGCTACTTTCGGAGATACCTGTAATGCACCTTTATAGTCACCCAGTTACGTTGTGACGTTTGATACACCCAAGGCACTCTTACGGTATCCGGGAGTTACACGATCTCATGGTCGAAGGAAGAGATACTTGACACTTGCAAAGCTCTAGCAAAACGAACTACACGATCTTTTATGCTATGCTTAGGATTGGGTCTTGTCCATCACATCATTCTCCTAATGATGTGATCCCGTTATCAACGACATCCAATGTCCATAGTCAGGAAACCATGACTATCTGTTGATCACAACGAGCTGGTCAACTAGAGGCTTACCAGGGACATAGTGTGGTCTAAGTATTCACACGTGTATTACGATTTCTGAATAATACAGTTATAGCATGAATAAAAGACAATTATCATGAACAATGAAATATAATAATACTTTTATTATTGCCTCTAGGGCATATTTCCAACAGTCTCCCACTTGCACTAGAGTCACTAATCTAGTTACATTGTGATGAATCGAACACCCATAGAGTTCTGGTGTTGATCATGTTTTGCACGCGAGAGAGGTTTAGTCAGCGGATCTGCGACATTCAGATCCGTGTGCACTTTGCAAATCTCTATGTCTCCATCTTGAACATTTTCACGGATGGAGTTGAAACGACGCTTGATGTGCCTGGTCTTCTTGTCAAACCTGGGCTCCTTTGCGAGGGCAATAGCTCCAGTGTTGTCACAGAAGAGTTTGATCGGCCCCGACGCATTGGGTATGACTCCTAGGTCGGTGATGAACTCCTTCACCCAAATCGCTTCATGTGCTGCCTCCGAGGCTGCCATGTACTCCGCTTCACACGTAGATCCCGCCACGACGCTCTGCTTGCAGCTGCACCAGCTTACTGCTCCACCATTCAACATATACACGTATCCGGTTTGTGACTTAGAGTCATCCAGATCTGAGTCGAAGCTAGCGTCGACGTAACCCTTTACGACGAGCTCTTCGTCTCCTCCATAAACGAGAAACATGTCCTTTGTCCTTTTCAGGTACTTCAGGATATTCTTGACCGCTGTCCAGTGTTCCTTACCGGGATTACTTTGGTATCTTGCTACCAAACTTACGGCAAGGTTTACATCGGGTCTGGTACACTGCATGGCATACATAATAGATCCTATGGCTGAAGCATAGGGGATGACACTCATCTCTTCTTTATCTTTTGCCGTGGTCGGTGACTGAGCTGAGCTCAGTCTCATACCTTGTAACATAGGCAAGAACCCCTTCTTGGACTGATCCATTCTGAATCTCTTCAAAATCTTATCAAGGTATGTGCTTTGTGAAAGACCTATGAGGCGTCTCGATCTATCTCTATAGATCTTGATGCCTAATATATAAGCAGCTTCTCCAAGGTCCTTCATTGAAAAACACTTATTCAAGTAGGCCTTAATGCTGTCCAGAAATTCTATATTATTTCCCATCAGGAGTATGTCATCTACATATAATATGAGAAATGCTACAGAGCTCCCACTCACTTTCTTGTAAACGCAGGCTTCTCCATAAGTCTGCATAAACCCAAACGCTTTGATCATCTCATCAAAGCGAATGTTCCAACTCCGAGATGCTTGCACCAGTCCATAAAATGGATCGCTGGAGCTTGCATACTTTGTTAGCGTTCCGAGGATCGACAAAACCTTCCGGCTGCATCATATACAGTTCTTCCTTAAGATGCCCGTTAAGGAATGCTGTTTTGACGTCCATCTGCCATATCTCATAATCATAGTATGCGGCAATTGCTAACATGATTCGGACGGACTTTAGCTTCGCTACGGGAGAGAATGTCTCGTCGTAGTCAATCCCTTGAACCTGTCGATAACCCTTAGCGACAAGTCGAGCTTTATAGATGGTAACATTACCATCCGCGTCCGTCTTCTTCTTAAAGATCCATTTGTTTTCTATCGCTCGCCGATCATCGGGCAAGTCTGTCAAAGTCCATACTTTGTTTTCATACATGGATTCTATCTCGGATTTCATGGCTTCAAGCCATTTGTTGGAATCCGGGCCCGTCATTGCTTCTTCATAGTTCAAAGGTTCATTGTTGTCTAACAACATGATTTCCAGGACAGGGTTGCCGTACCACTCTGGTGCGGAACGTGTCCTTGTGGACCTACGAAGTTCAGCAGTAACTTGATCCGAAGTACCTTGATCATTATCATGGTTTTCCTCTTCAGTTGGTGTGGGCATCACAGGAACGGTTTCCTGTGCTGCGTCACTATCCCGCTCAAGAGGTAGTACTTCATCGAGTTCTACTTTCCTCCCACTTACTTCTTTCGAGAGAAACTCTTTTTCCAGAAAGCATCCGTTCTTGGCAACAAAGCTCTTGCCTTCGGATCTTAAGTAGAAGGTATACCCTACAGTTTCCTTAGGGTATCCTATGAATACGCATTTTTCCGACTTGGGTTCGAGCTTTTCAGGTTGAAGTTTCTTGACATAAGCATCGCATCCCCAAACTTTTAGAAACGACAGCTTAGGTTTCTTTCCAAACCATAATTCATACGGTGTCGTCTCAACGGATTTAGACGGTGCCCTATTTAAAGTGAATGTAGCTATCTCTAGAGCGTATCCCCAAAATGATAGCGGTAAATCGGTAAGAGACATCATAGACCGCACCATATCCAATAGAGTGCGATTACGACGTTCGGACACACCGTTTCGCTGAGGTGTTCCAGGCGGCGTGAGCTGTGAAACGATTCCACATTTCTTTAAGTGTGTACCAAATTTGTGACTTAAGTATTCTCCTCCACGATCTGATCGTAAGAATTTTATCTTTCGGTCACGTTGATTCTCCACCTCATTCTGAAATTCCTTGAACTTTTCAAAGGTCTCAGACTTGTGTTTCATTAAGTAGACATACCCATATCTACTCAAGTCATCTGTGAGAGTGAGAACATAACGATATCCTCCGCGAGCCTCAACGCTCATTGGACCGCACACATCGGTATGTATGATTTCCAACAAGTTGGTTGCTCGCTCCATTGTTCCGGAGAACGGAGTCTTGGTCATTTTGCCCAAGAGGCATGGTTCACACGTGTCAAACGATTCATAATCAAGAGACTCTAAAAGTCCATCGGCATGGAGCTTCTTCATGCGCTTGACACCAATGTGACCAAGGCGGCAGTGCCACAAGTATGTGGGACTATCGTTATCAACTTTAAATCTTTTGGTATCTACACTATGAACATGTGTAATATTACGCTCGAGATTCATTAAGAATAAACCATTGACCATCGGAGCATGACCATAAAACATATCTCTCATATAAATCGAACAACCATTATTCTCAGACTTAAATGAGTAGCCATCTCGTATTAAACGAGATCCAGATACAATGTTCATGCTCAAACTTGGCACTAAATAACAATTATTGAGGTTCAAAACTAATCCCGTAGGTAAATGTAGAGGCAGCGTGCCGACGGCGATCACATCGACTCTGGAACCATTCCCGACGCGCATCGTCACCTCGTCCTTTGCCAGTCTCCATTTATTCCGCAGCTCCTGCTGTGAGTTACAAATATGAGCAACGGCACCGGTATCAAATACCCAGGAGTTACTACGAGTACTGGTAAGGTACACATCAATCACATGTATATCAAATATACCTTTGGTGTTGCCGGCCTTCTTATCCGCTAAGTATTTGGGGCAGTTCCGCTTTTTCCAGTGACCCTTCCCCTTGCAATAAAAGCACTCAGTCTCAGGCTTGGGTACATTCTTTGACTTCTTCCCGGTAACTGGCTTACCAGGCGCGGCAACATCTTTGCCGTCCTTCTTGAAGTTCTTCTTACCCTTGCCCTTCTTGAACTTAGTGGTCTTATTGACCATCAACACTTGATGTTCTTTCTTGATTTCAGCCTCTGCTGACTTCAGCATCGAGAACACTTCAGGAATGGTCTTTTCCATTCCCTGCATGTTGTAGTTCATCACAAAGCTCTTGTAGCTTGGTGGGAACGACTGGAGGATTCTGTCAATGACCGCCTCATCTGGGAGGTTAATGTTCAGCTGGGTCATACGGTTGTGCAACCCAGACATCTTCAGGATGTGCTCACTGACAGAACTGTTTTCCTCCTCTTACAACTGTAGAACTTGTCGGAGACATCATATCTCTCGACCCGGGCATGAGCTTGGAAAACTAGTTTCAGCTCTTCGAACATCTCATATGCTCCGTGATGCTCAAAACGCTTTTGGAGCCCCGGTTCTAAGCTGTAAAGCATGCCGCACTGAACGAGGGAGTAATCATCAGCGCGAGACTGCCAAGCATTCATAATGTCTTGGTTCTCTGGGACGGGAGCGTCACCTAGCGGTCCTTCTAGGACATATTGTTTCCTGGCAGCTATGAGGATGATCCTCAGGTTCCGGACCCAGTCCGTATAGTTGCTGCCATCATCTTTCAGCTTGGTTTTCTCTAGGAACGCGTTGAAGTTCATGTTGACATTAGCGTTGGCCATTGATCTACAAGACATATTTGCAAAGGTTTTAGACTAAGTTCATGATAATAAAGTTCTAATCAAATTATGAACTCCCACTTAGATTAGACATCCCTTTAGTCATCTAAGTGTTACACGATCCGAGTCGACTAGCCCGTGTCCGATCATCACGTGAGACGGACTAGTCATCGTCGGTGAACATTTTCATGTTGATCGTATCTTCCATACGACTCGTGTTCGACCTTTCGGTCTCCGTGTTCCGAGCCATGTCTGCACATGCTAGGCTCGTCAAGTTAACCCTAAGTGTTTTTGCTGTGTAAAACTGTCTTACACCCGTTGTATGTGAACGTAAGAATCCATCACACCCGATCATCACGTGGTGCTTAGAAACGACGAACTGTAGCAACGGTGCACAGTTAGGGGAGAACACTTCTTGAAATTTTATAAGGGATCATCTTATTTACTACCGTCGTCCTAAGTAAACAAGATGCATAATACATAATAAACATCACATGCAATTATATAGTTGTGACATGATATGGCCAATATCATATAGCTCCATTGATCTTCATCTTCGGGGCTCCATGATCATCTTGTCACCGGCTTAATACCATGATCTCCATCATCGTGTCTTCATGAAGTTGTCACGCCAACGACTACTTCTACTTCTATGACTAACGTTTAGCAATAAAGTAAAGTAGTTTACATGACGTTATTCAATGACACGCAGGTCATACAAAAAATAATGACAACTCCTATGGCTCCTGCCGGTTGTCATACTCATCGACATGCAAGTCGTGAATCCTATTACAAAGAACATGATCTCATACATCACAATTCATCATTCATCACAACTTCTGGCCATATCACATCACATGATCAATCGCTGCAAAAACAAGTTAGACGTCCTCTAATTGTTGTTGCATCTTTTACGTGGCTGCAATTGGGTTCTAGCAAGAACGTTTTCTTACCTACGAATCACCACAAGGTGATTTTGTCAACTTCTATTTACCCTTCATAAGGGCCCTGTTCATCGATTCCGCTCCAACTAAGGTGGGAGAGACAGACACCCGCCAGCCACCTTATGCAACTTGTGCATGTCAGCCGGTGGAACCGGTCTCACGTAAGTGTACGTGTAAGGTTGGTCCGGGCCGCTTCATCCCACAATACCGTTGAGCAAGAAAAGACTAGTAGAGGCAAGTAAGATGACAAAATCCACGCCCACAACAAAGTTGTGTTCTACTCGTGCAAAGAGAACTACGCATAGACCTAGCTCATGATGCCACTGTTGGGGAACGTTGCAGAAAATTAAAAATTTTCCTACGGTTTCACCAAGATCCATCTATGAGTTCATCTAAGCAACGAGTCTAGGGAGAGAGTTTGCATCTACATACCACTTGTAGATCGCGTGCGGAATCTTGCAAGGTGATGATGTAGTCGTACTCGACGTGATCCAAATCACCGATGACCAGCGCCGAACGGACGGCACCTCCGCGTTCAACACACGTACGGGACGGGAGACGTCTCCTCCTTCTTGATCCAGCAAGGGGAAAGGAGAGGTTGATGAAGATCCAGCAGCACGACGGCGTGGTGGTGGATGCAGGGCGTCACAGCAGCAGGGCTTCGCCGAGACTACGAGGGAGAGACGTAACGGGGGGAGGTGGAGGCGCCAGGGGCTGGTGTATGAAGTCCCTCCTCTCCCCCACTATATATAGGGGTGCCAGGGGGGGCGCCGGCCCTAGTAGATGAGATCTACTAGGGGGGGCGGCGGCCTAGGGGAGGTTTCCCTCCCCCCCAAGGCACCTAGGGGTGCCTTCCACCACTAGGACTCCTCCTAGGGGGAAACCCTAGGCGCATGGGCCTATAGGGGCTGGTGCCCTTGGCCCATGATGGCCAAGGCGCACCCCCTACAGCCCATGTGGCCCCCCGGGACAGGTGGCCTCACCCGGTGGACCCCCGGGACCCTTCCGGTGGTCCCGGTACAATACCGATAACCCCGAAACTTGTCCCGATGCCCGAAATAGCACTTCCTATATATAATTCTTTACCTCCGGACCATTCCGGAACTCCTCGTGACGTCCGGGATCTCATCCGGGACTCCGAACAACATTCGGGTTTCTGCATATACATATCTTCATAACCCTAGCGTCACCGAACCTTAAGTGTGTAGACCCTACGGGTTCGGGAGACATGCAGACATGACCGAGACGCTCTCAGTCAATAACCATCAGCGGGATCTGGATACCCATGATGGCTCCCACATGCTCCTCGATGTTGTCATCGGATGAACCACTATGTCGAGGATTCGATCAAACCCTGTATGCAATTCCCTTTGTCAATCGGTACGTTACTTGCCCGAGACTCGATCGTCGGTATCCCAATACCTTGTTCAGTCTCGTTACCGGCAAGTCACTTTACTCGTACCGTAATGCATGATCCCGTGTCCAACACCTCGGTCACATTGAGCTCAATATGATGATGCATTACCGAGTGGGCCCAGAGATACCTCTCCGTCATACGGAGTGACAAATCCCAGTCTCGATCCGTGTCAACCCAACAGCTACTTTCGGAGATACCTGTAATGCACCTTTATAGTCACCCAGTTACGTTGTGACGTTTGATACACCCAAGGCACTCTTACGGTATCCGGGAGTTACACGATCTCATGGTCGAAGGAAGAGATACTTGACACTTGCAAAGCTCTAGCAAAACGAACTACACGATCTTTTATGCTATGTTTAGGATTGGGTCTTGTCCATCACATCATTCTCCTAATGATGTGATCCCGTTATCAACGACATCCAATGTCCATAGTCAGGAAACCATGACTATCTGTTGATCACAACTCAACTAGAGGCTTACCAGGGACATAGTGTGGTCTAAGTATTCACACGTGTATTACGATTTCCGGACAATACAGTTATAGCATGAATAAAAGACAATTATCATGAACAATGAAATATAATAATACTTTTATTATTGCCTCTAGGGCATATTTCCAACAATAACCGTACTTTATTGGATATAGTGCAATCTATGATGTCTCTTACCGATCTACCACTATCGTTTTGGGGGTTATGCATTAGAGACAGCTGCATTCATGTTAAATAGGGCACCATCTAAATCCGTTGAGACGACACCGTGTGAACTATGGTTTGGCAAGAAACCTAAGCTGTCGTTTCTTAAAGTTTGGAGTTGCGATGCTTATGTGAAAAAGTTTCATCTCGATAAGCTCAAACTCAAATCGGAGAAATATGTCTTCATAGGATACCCAAAGGAGACAGTTGGGTACACCTCCTATCACAGATCCGAAGGCAAGACATTCGTTGCTAAGAATGGATCCTTTCTAGAGAAGGAGTTTCTCTCGAAAGAAGTGAGTGGGAGGAAAGTAGAAAACTTGATAAGGTAATTGTACCTTCTCCCTTATTGGAAAATAATTCATCACAGAAATCTGTTCCTGTGACTACTACACCAATTAGTGAGGAAGCTAATGATGATGATCATGTAACTTCAGATCAAGTTACTACCGAATCTCGTAGGTAAACTAGAGCAAGATCCGCACCAGAGTGGTACGGTAATCCTATTCTGGAGGTCATGTTACTTGACCATGACGAACCTACGAACTATGAGGAAGCGATGATGAGCCCAGATTCCGATAAATGGCTTGAGGCCATGAAATCTGAGATAGGATCCATGTATGAGAACAAAGTGTGGACTTTGGTGGACTTGCCCGAGGATCGGCAAGCCATTGATAATAAATGGATCTTCAAGAGGAAGACGGACACGGATAGTAGTGTTACTATCTACAAAGCTAGAATTGTCGCAAAAAGGTTTTCGACAAGTTCAAGGTGTTGACTACGATGAGAGTTTCTCACTCGTATCTATGCTTAAGTCTGTCCGAATCATGTTAGCAATTGCCGCATTTTATGAAATCTGGCAAATGGATAAACAAAACTGCATTCCTTAATGGATTTATTAAAGAAGAGTTGTATGTGATGCAACAAGATGGTTTTGTCAATCCTAAAGGTGCTAACAAAATATGCAAGCTCCAGCGATCCATTTATGGACTGGTGCAAGCATCTCGGAGTTGGAATATACGCTTTGATAAGTTGATCAAAGCATATAGTTTTGTACAGACTTGGGTGAAGCCTGTATTTACAAGAAAGTGAGTGGGAGCACTACAACATTTCTGATAAGTATATGTGAATGACATATCGTTGATCGGAAATAATGTAGAATTATTCTGCAAAGCATAAAGGAATGTTTGAAAGGAGTTTTTCAAAGAAAGACCTCGGTGTAGCTGCTTACATATTGAGTATCAAGATCTATAGAGATAGATCAATACGCTTGATAAGTTCTTTCAATGAATACATACCTTGACAAGATTTTGAAGTAGTTCAAAATGGAACAGTCAAAGAAAAAGTTTCTTGCCCGTGTTACAAGGTGTGAAGTTGAGTAAGACTCAAAGCCCGACCACGGCAGAAGATAGAAAGAGAATGAAAGTCATTCCCTATGCCTCAGTCATAGGTTCTATAAACTATGCCATGCTGTGTACCAGATCTATTGTATACCATACACTGTGTTAAGAGAGGGAGTACAATAGTGATTTAGGAGTAGATCAATGGACAGCGGTCAAAATTATCCTTACTGGAATAAGGATATGTTTCTCGATTACGGAGGTGACAAAAGGTTCGTCGTAAAGGGTTACGTCGATGCAAGTTTTGACACTGATCCAGATGATTCTAAGTCTCAATCTGGATACATATTGAAAGTGGGAGCAATTAGCTAGAGTAGCTCCATGCAGAGCATTGTTGACATAGAAATTTGCAAAATACATGCGGATCTGAATGTGACAGACCCGTTGACTAAACTTCTCTCACAAGCAAAACATGATCACTTTTTGGGTCTTGATCACATAGCGATGTGAACTAGATTATTGAATCTAGTAAACCCTTTGGGTGTTAGTCACATGGAGATGTGAACCAATCACATAAAGATGTGAACTATTGATGTTAAATCACATGGCGATGTGATCTAGATTATTGACTCTAGTGCAAGTGGGAGACTGAAGGAAATATGCCCTAGAGGCAATAATAAAGTTATTATTTATTTCCTTATATCATGATAAATGTTTATTATTCATGCTAGAATTGTATTAACCGGAAACATAATACATGTGTGAATACATAGACAAACAGAGTGTCACTAGTATGCCTCTACTTGACTAGCTCGTTAATCAAAGATGGTTATGTTTACTAACCATGGACAAAGAGTTATTATTTGATTAATGGGATCACATCATTAGGTGAATGATCTGATTGACATGACCCATTCCATTAGCTTAGCACCCGATCGTTTAGTATGTTGCTATTGCTTTCTTCATGACTTATACATGTTCCTATGACTATGAGATTATGCAACTCCCGTTTGCCGGAGGAACACTTTGTGTGCTACCAAACGTCACAATGTAACTGGGTGATTATAAAGGTGCTCTACAGGTGTCTCCAAAGGTACATGTTGGGTTGGCGTATTTCGAGATTAGGATTTGTCACTCCGATTGTCGGAGAGGTATCTCTGGGCCCTCTCGATAATGCACATGACTTAAGCCTTGCAAGCATTGAAACTAATGAGTTAGTTGCAGGATGATGTATTACAGAACGAGTAAAGAGACTTGCCGGTAACGAGATTGAACTAGGTATTGGAATACCGACGATCGAATCTCGAGCAAGTAACATACCGATGACAAAGGGAACAACGTATGTTGTTATGCGGTCTGACCGATAAAGATCTTCGTAGAATATGTAGGAGCCAATATGGGCATCCAGGTCCCGCTATTGGTTATTGACTGGGGACATGTCTCGGTCATGTCTACATTGTTCTCGAACCCGTAGGGTCCGCACGCTTAAGGTTACGATGACAGTTATATTATGAGTTTATGCATTTTGATGTACCGAAGTTTGTTCGGAGTCCCGGATGTGATCACGGACATGACGAGGAGTCTCGAAATGGTCAAGACATAAAGATTGATATATTGGAAGCCTATGTTTGGATATCGGAAGTGTTCCGGGTGAAATCGGGATTTTACCGGAGTACCGGGAGGTTACCGGAACCCCCCGGGAGCTATATGGGCCATAGTGGGCCCTAGTGGAAAAGAGAAGAGGCAGCCCAACATGGGCCGCGCGCCCCTCCCCTCCCTTGGTTCGAATAGGACAAGGAGAAGGGGCCGGCCCCTCTCTCTCTTTTCCCCCCTCCGCGAATCCTATTCCAACTAGGATTGGGGGGGGGATCCTACTCCCAGAGGGAGTAGGACTCTCTTGGCGCGCCTCTCCTAGGCCGGCCGCACCCCCTCCTTTAGTCCTTTATATACGGAGGCAGGGGCACCCCAGAGACACACAAGTTGATCCACATGATCTTATTCTTAGCCGTGTGCGGCGCCCCCAGCCACCATAGTCCTTGATAATATTGTAGTGGTGCTTAGGCGAAGCCCTGCTACAGTAGTACATCAAGATCGTCACCACGCCGTCGTGCTGACGGAACTCTTCCCCGACACTTTGCTGGATCGGAGTCCAGGGATCGTCATTGAGCTGAACGTGTGCTAAAACTCGGAGGTGCCGTAGTTTCGGTGCTTGATCGGTCGGGCCGTGAAGACGTACGACTACATCAACCAAACGCTTCCGTTGTCGATCTACCAAAGGTACGTAGATCACACTCTCCCCTCGTTGCTATGCATCACCATGATCTTGCGTGTGCGTAGGAATTTTTTTGAAATTACTACGTTCCCCAACATTGATTGGGTTGACTTGATGGAGACTAGTTGATTGCTCCCCCATACTCCACTATGGGCGGGCCACTCTTCCGCACATCTTCACAAGTCCATTGTCACCACAAAGGACGGCAAGCTTCAAGCATTTGATCTCTTCGTGATGCTCCACTTGAACTTGCACACCGCAACCTAACCCCACAAAGAACCCTCATGAAGACCATGGGTTAGTACACGAAGCGTAATTGACAATGCTTACCATACCATGGGATCACTTGATCCCTCTCGGTACATCTTCTACACTTTGTGGGTTGGTCAACTTGATTCACTCTTTGACTTAGTCTTGATCAACCTCTCACAAGACCAATCTTTAGGTAATTCCTTGAATAGCACCTTGGTCGACACAAACTCTCCTTGAAACCAACACATGTACTCCAAGAAAAGCCTATGGACAAAAACCTTCAAATATAACTCAAGGCAACCATTAGTCCATCAATTACCAAAACCAAACATGGGGGCACCGCATGTTCTTTCAGCGATCTTCAAGGGTATGAAGATGCAATACCTCTATCTTGTTGCTAGTATCTCCTAGATTGATCTTGGTGACACGTAGGAAATTTTTGAATTATTGCTATGTTCCCCAACAGTGGCATCATGAGCTAGGTTTATGCGTAGATTCGATGCACGAGTAGAACACAATGCAGTTGTGGGCGATGATTTGTTCAATTTGCTTACCGTAACTAGTCTTATCTTGATCCGGCGGCATTGTGGGATGAAGCGGCCCGGACCGACCTTACACATACGCTTACGTGAGACTGGTTCCACCGACTGACATGCACTTGATGCATAAGGTGGCTGGAGGGTGTCCGTCTTTCCCACTTTAGTCGGATCGGGTTCGATGAAAAGGGTCCTTATGAAGGGTAAATAGCAATTGGCATATCACCGTTGTGGTTTTGCGTAGGTAAGAAACGTTCTTGCTAGAAACCCATAGCAGCCACGTAAAACATGCAACAACAGTTAGAGGACGTCTAACTTGTTTTTGCAGGGTATGCTATGTGATGTGATATGGCCAAAAGGATGTGATGAGTGATATATGTGATGTATGAGATTGATCATGTTCTTGTAATAGGAATCACGACTTGCATGTCGATGAGTATGACAACCGACAGGAGCCATAGGAGTTGTGTTAATTTATTTATGACCTACGTGTCAATGAAAACGCCATGTAATTACTTTACTTTATTGCTAACCATTAGCCATAGTAGTAGAAGTAATAGTTGGCGAGGCAACTTCATGAAGACACGATGATGGAGATCATGGTGTCATGCCGGTGACGATGGTGTTCATGTCGTGCCTCGAAGATGGAGATCAAAGGTGCAAGATGATATTGGCCATATCATGTCACTTTATGATTTGCATGTGATGTTTGTCATGTTTACATCTTATTTTCTTAGAATGACGGTAGCATAAATAAGATGATCCCTCACTAAAATTTCAAGAAAGTGTTCCCCCTAACTGTGCACCGTTGCGAAGGTTTGTTGTTTCAAAGCACCACGTGATGATCGGGTGTGATAGATTCTAACATTTGCATACAATGTGTGTAAGTCAGATTTACACACGCAACACACTTAGGTTGACTTGATGAGCCTAGCATGTACAGACATGGCCTCGGAACACGGAAGACCGAACATGAGTCGTATAGAAGATACGATCAACATGGAGATGTTCACCGTTGATGACTAGTTCATCTCACGTGATGATCGGACACGGCCTAGTTGATTCGGATCATGTATCACTTAGATGACTAGAGGGATGTCTATCTGAGTGGGAGTTCATTGAATATTTTGATTAGATGAACTTAATTATCATGAACATAGTCTAAATTGTCTTTGCAAATTATGTTGTGGATTAATAGCTCGTGCTTTAGCTCTTTGTTTTAATACGTTCCTAGAGAAAGACTAAGTTGAAAGATATTGTAAGCAATTGTGCGGACTAGGGCCGTAGTCTGAGGATTGTCCTCACTGCTACACAGAAGGCTTTTGTCCTTGATGCACCGCTTAGTGTGCCAACCCCTCTGGCGTCGTCTGTGGATGTTGTGAACATCTGGTAGACACGTTCTGATGACTACCTGATAGTTTAGTGCACCATGCTTTACGGCTTAGAGTCAGGGCTCCAAAAGCGTTTTGAACGCCATAGAACATATGAGATGTTCGAAGAGCTAAAATTGGTATTTCAAGCTCATGCCCGTGTTGAGGGGTTGAGACCTCTGACAAGACCTTTGCCTATAAGATGGAGGAGAGAATAACTCAGCCAATGAGCATGTGCTCATCAAGTGGGAGTTAGTCTTCTAGATAAGAGAGTGATTGACAAAAGTTCTCCAGTCGCTATCACCAAGCCACTAGAGTTTCGTGGTGAACTATAACATGCAAGGGAAGATAATCCCGGAGCTGTTCGTCGTGCTTAAGGCCGTAAAGGTAGAAATCAAGAAGGAGCATCAAGTGTTGATGGTTAACAAGAGCACTAGTTTCAAAGAAGGGCAAGGGTAAGAAGGGAAACTTCTTGAATGGAAAGCCAGTTGCCGCTCCAGTGAAGAAACCCAAGAACCCAAACCCAAGACAAAGTGCTTCTATTAGGGGAACGGTCACTGGTAGCGGAACTGCCTCGAATACTTGGTAGATAAGAAGGCTGCCAACTTCAACAAAAGTATATTTGATATATGTGTGTTATTGATGTGTAACTTACTAGTACTCCTAGTAGCACCTGGGTATTAGATACCGGTTCAATTGCTAATATTGGTAACTCGAAACAAAAGCTACGGAATGAACGGAGACTAGCTAAGGGCGAGGTGACGATGTGTGTTGGAAGTGTTTCCAAGGTTGATGTGATCACCATCGCACGCTCCCTCTACCTTCAGGATTAGTGTTGAACCTAGATAAATGTTGTTTGCATTGGTATCTGCGTTGAGCATGAACATGATTAGATCATGTTTATTGCAATACAGTTATTCATTTAAGTCAGAGAATAATGGTTATTCTATTTACATGAATAATACCTTCTATGGTCATGCACCCAATGTGATGGTTTATTGAATCCCGGTCGTAGTTATACACATGTTCATAACATTGATGCCAAAAGATGTAGAGTTGATAATGATAGTACCACTTTCATGTGGCACTGCCGCTTATGTCATATTGGTGTAAAGCGCATGAAAGAACCTCCATGCTAATGGACTTTTGAAGTCACTTGATTTTGAATCACTTGACACATGTGAACCATGCCTCTTTGGAAAGATGACTAAAACCCCGTTCTTTGGAACAATGGAATGGGCAAGTGACTTGTTGGAAATCATACATGCTGATGTGTGCGTTCCGATGAGTGTTGACGCGCACGGTGGATATCGTTATTTTCTCACCTTCACCGGTGAATTGAATAGATATGGGTGTATTTACTTAGTGAAGCACAAGTCTGAAATGTTTGAAAAGTTCAAGCAATTTCAGAGTGAAGTTGAGAATCATCATAACAAGAAGATCAAGTTCCTTCAATCTGATCAAAGGGAAAGTATCTGAGTTATGAGTTTGGCAATCACTAAAGACAAGGTGGAATCGTTTCACAGTTGACGCCTCCCGGAACACCATAGCATGATGGTGTGTCCGAACGTCGTAATCGAACCTTATTGGATATGGTGTATGATGTCTCTTACCAATCTACCGCTATTTTCTGGGGGTTATGCATTAAAGACAACTACATTCACTTTAAATAGGGCACCATCTAAGTCCGTGGAGACGACATCATATGAACAATGGTTTGACAAGAAACCAAAGTTGTTGTTTCTTAAGGTTTGGGGCTACGATGCTTATGTCGATAGGCTTCGGTCAGAAAAGCTCGAACCTGAAGGAAATATGCCCTAGAGGCAATAATAAAGTTATTATTTATTTCCTTATATCATGATAAATGTTTATTATTCATGCTAGAATTGTATTAACCGGAAACATAATACATGTGTGAATACATAGACAAACTTAGTGTCACTAGTATGCCTCTACTTGACTAGCTCGTTAATCAAAGATGGTTATGTTTCCTAACCATGAACAAAGTGTTGTTATTTGATTAATGAGGTCACATCATTAGTTGAATGATCTGATTGACATGACCCATTCCATTAGCTTAGCACCCGATCGTTTAGTATGTTGCTATTGCTTTCTTCATGGCATATACATGTTCCTATGACTATGAGATTATGCAACTCCCGTTTGTCGAAGGAACACTTTGGGTGCTACCAAACGTCACAACGTAACTGGGTGATTATAAAGGAGCATTACAGGTGTATCCAAAGGTAGATGTTGGGTTGGCGTATTTCGAGATTAGGATTTGTCACTCCGATTGTCGGAGAGGTATCTCTGGGCCCTCTCGGTAATGCACATCACATAAGCCTTGCAAGCATTACAACTAATATGTTAGTTGTGAGATGATGTATTACGGAATGAGTAAAGAGACTTGCCAGTAACGAGATTGAACTAGGTATGGGATACCGACGATCGAATCTCGGGCAAGTAACATACCGATGACAAAGGGAACAACGTATGTTGTTATGCGGTCTGACCGATAAAGATCTTCGTAGAATATGTAGGAGCCAATATGGGCATCCAGGTCCCGCTATTGGTTATTGACCGGAGACATGTCTCGGTCATGTCTACATTGTTCTCGAACAGGGTAGGGTCCGCACGCTTAAGGTTACGATGACAGTTATATTATGAGTTTATGCATTTGATGTACTGAAGGTTGTTCGGAGTCCCGGATGTGATCACGGACATGACGAGGAGTCTCGAAATGGTTGAGACGTAAAGATTGATATATTGGAATCCTATGTTTGGATATCGGAAGTGTTCCGGGTGAAATCGGGATTTTACCGGAGTACCGGGAGGTTACCGGAACCCCCCGGGAACCATATGGGCCTAGATGGGCTTTAGTGGAAAGGAGAAAGGGGCAGCCCAAGGTGGCCGCGCGCCTCCCCCCTTCCCCTAGTCCTATTAGGACTAGGAGAGGTGGCCGGCCCCCCTTCTCTCTCTTTCCCCCTCAGGGAATCCTAGTCCAACTAGGATTGGGGGGGAGTCCTACTCCCGGAAGGAGTAGGACTCCCCCTGCGCCCTCCTCCTGGCCGGCACCCCCCTCCCCCTTGGCTCTTTTATATACTGAGGCAGAGGCACCCCAGAAACAACACAAGTTGATCCACGTGATCTATTCCTTAGCCATGTGCGGTGCCACCAGCCACCATATTCCTCGATAATACTATAGCGGAGTTTAAGCGAAGCCCTGCTGCTGTAGTGCATCAAGATCGTCACCACGCCGTCGTGCTGACGGAACTCTTCCCCGACACTTTGCTGGATCGGAGTCCAGGGATCGTCATCGAGCTGAACGTGTGCTCGAACTCGGAGGTGCCGTAGTTTTGGTACTTGATCGGTTGGATCGTGAAGACGTACGACTACTTCCTCTATGTTGCGTCAACGCTTCCGCAGTCGGTCTGCGTGGGTACGTAGACAACACTCTCCCCTCTCGTTGCTATACATCACATGATCTTGCGTGTGCGTAGGAATTTTTTTGAAATTACTACGAAACCCAACAGTGGTATCAGAGCCTAGGTTATTTATGTTGATGTTATATGCACGAGTAGAACACAAGTGAGTTGTGGGCGATATAAGTCATACTGCCTACCAGCATGTCATACTTTGGTTCGGCGGCATTGTTGGACGAGATGACCCGGACCAACATTACGCGTACGCTTACGCGAGACCGGTTCCCCCGACGTGCTTTGCGCATAGGTGGCTTGCGGGCGACTGTCTCTCCAACTTTAGTTGAACCAAGTATGGCTACGCCCGGTCCTTGTGAAGGTTAAAACGGAGTCTATTTGACAAACTATCATTGTGGTTTTGATGCGTAGGTGAGATGGTTCTTGCTTAAGGCCGTAGCAGCCACGTAAAACCTGCAACAACAAAGTAGAGGACGTCTAACTTGTTTTTGCAGGGCATGTTGTGATGTGATATGGTCAAGACATGATGCTGAATTTTATTGTATGAGATGATCATGTTTTGTAACCGAGTTATCGGCAACTGGCAGGAGCCTTATGGTTGTCGTTTTATTGTATGCAATGAAATAGTGATGTAATGCTTTACTTTATTACTAAGTGGTAGTGATAGTCGTGGAAGCATAAACTTGGCGAGACGACAACGATGCTACGATGGAGATCAAGGTGTCGCGCCGGTGACGATGGTGATCACGACGGTGCTTCGGATATGGAGATCACAAGCACAAGATGATGATGGCCATATCATATCACTTATATTGATTGCATGTGATGTTTATCCTTTTTATGCATCTTATCTTGCTTTGATTGACGGTAGCATTATAAGATGATCTCTCACTAAATTATCAAGAAGTGTTCTCCCTGAGTATGCACCGTTGCGAAAGTTCTTCGTGCTGAGACACCACGTGATGATCGGGTGTGATAGGTTCTACGTTCAAATACAACGGGTGCAAAACAGTTGCACACGCGGAATACTCAGGTTATACTTGACGAGCCAAGCATATACAGATATGGCCTCGGAACACGGAGACCGAAAGGTCGAGCGTGAATCATATAGTAGATATGATCAACATAACGATGTTCACCGATGAAACTACTCCATCTCGCGTGATGATCGGACATGGTTTAGTTGATTTGGATCACGTGATCACTTAGAGGATTAGAGGGATGTCTATCTAAGTGGGAGTTCTTAAGTAATATGATTAATTGAACTTAAATTTATCATGAACTTAGTACCTGATAGTATCTTGCTTGTTTATGTTGATTGTAGATAGATGGCTCGTGTTGTTGTTCTGTTGAATTTTAATGCGTTCCTTGAGAAAGCAAAGTTGAAAGATGATGGTAGCAATTACACGGACTGGGTCCGTAACTTGAGGATTATCCTCATTGCTGCACAGAAGAATTACATCCTGGAAGCACCGCTGGGTGCCAGGCCTGCTGCAGGAGCAACGCCGGATGTTATGAACATCTGACAGAGCAAAGCTGATGACTACTCGATAGTTCAGTGTGCCATGCTTTACGGCTTAGAATCGGGACTTCAACGACGTTTTGAACGTCATGGAGCATATGAGATGTTCCAAGAGTTGAAGTTAATATTTCAAGCAAATGCCCGGATTGAGAGATATAAAGTATCCAATAAGTTCTATAGCTGCAAGATGGAGGAGAACAGTTCTGTCAGTGAGCATATACTCAAAATGTCTGGGTATAATAATCACTTGATTCAATTGGGAGTTAATCTTCCAGATGATTGCGTCATTGACAGAATTCTCCAATCACTGCCACCAAGCTACAAGAGCTTCGTGATGAACTATAATATGCAAGGGATGAACAAGACTATTCTCGAGCTCTTCGCGATGCTGAAAGTTGCGGAGGTAGAAATCAAGAAGGAGCATCAAGTGTTGATGGTCAACAAGACCACTAGTTTCAAGAAAAAGGGCAAAGGAAAGAAGAAGGGGAACTTCAATAAGAACGGCAAGCCAGTTGCTGCTCAAGAGAAGAAACCCAAGTCTGGACCTAAGCCTGAAACTGAGTGCTTCTACTGCAAGCAGACTGGTCACTGGAAGCGGAACTGCCCCAAGTATCTGGCGGATAAGAAGGATGGCAAGGTGAACAAAGGTATATGTGATATACATGTTATTGATGTGTACCTTACTAATGCTCACAGTAGCACCTGGGTATTTGATACTGGTTCTATTGCTAATATTTGCAACTCGAAACAGGGGCTACGGATTAAGCGAAGATTGGCTAAGGACGAGGTGACGATGCGCGTGGGAAACGGTTCCAAAGTCGATGTGATCGCGGTCGGCACGCTACCTCTACATCTACCTTCGGGATTAATATTAGACCTAAATAATTGTTATTTGGTGCCAGCGTTGAGCATGAACATTATATCTGGATCTTGTTTAATGCGAGACGGTTATTCATTTAAATCAGAGAATAATGGTTGTTCTATTTATATGAGTAATATCTTTTATGGTCATGCACCCTTGAAGAGTGGTCTATTCTTATTGAATCTCAATAGTAGTAATACACATATTCATAATGTTGAAGCCAAAAGATGCAGAGTTGATAATGATAGTGCAACTTATTTGTGGCACTGCCGTTTAGGTCATATCGGTGTAAAACGCATGAAGAAACTCCATACTGATGGACTTTTGGAACCACTTGATTATGAATCACTTGGTACTTGAGAACCGTGCCTCATGGGCAAGATGACCAAAACACCGTTCTCCGGTACTATGGAGAGAGCAACAGATTTGTTGGAAATCATTCATACAGATGTATGTGGTCCGATGAATATTGAGGCTCGTGGCGGATATCGTTATTTTCTCACCTTCACAGATGATTTAAGCAGATATGGGTATATCTACTTAATGAAACATAAGTCTGAAACATTTGAAAAGTTCAAGGAATTTCAGAGTGAAGTTGAAAATCATCGTAACAAGAAAATAAAGTTTCTACGATCTGATCGTGGAGGAGAATATTTGAGTTACGAGTTTGGTGTACATTTGAAAAATTGTGGAATAGTTTCGCAACTCACGCCACCCGGAACACCACAGCGTAATGGTGTGTCCGAACGTCGTAATCGTACTTTACTAGATATGGTGCGATCTATGATGTCTCTTACCGATTTACCGCTATCGTTTTGGGGATACGCTCTAGAGACGGCCGCATTCACGTTAAATAGGGCACCATCAAAATCCGTTGAGACGACACCTTATGAACTATGGTTTGGCAAGAAACCAAAGTTGTCGTTTCTAAAAGTTTGGGGCTGCGATGCTTATGTGAAAAAGCTTCAACCTGATAAGCTCGAACCCAAATCGGAGAAATGTGTCTTCATAGGATATCCAAAGGAAACTATTGGATACACCTTCTATCACAGATCCGAAGGCAAGACTTTTGTTGCTAAATTCAGAAACTTTCTAGAGAAGGAGTTTCTCTCGAAAGAAGTGAGTGGGAGGAAAGTAGAACTTGACGAGGTAACTGTACCTGCTCCCGTATTGGAAAGTAGTACATCACAGAAAACTGTTTCAGTGACACCTACACCAGTTAGTGAGGAAGCTAATGATAATGATCATGAAACTTCAGATCAAGATACTACTGAACCTCGTAGATCAACCAGAGTGAGATCCGCACCACAGTGGTACGGTAATCCTGTTCTGGAAGTCATGCTACTAGATCATGATGAACCTACGAACTATGAAGAAGCGATGGTGAGCCCAGATTCCGCAAAGTGGCTTGAAGCCATGAAATCTGAGATGGGATCCATGTATGAGAACAAAGTATGGACTTTGGTTGACTTGCCCGATGATCGGCAAGCAATTGGGAATAAATGGATCTTCAAGAAGAAGATTAACGCTGACGGTAATATTACTGTCTACAAAGCTTGACTTGTCGCAAAAGGTTTTCGACAAGTTCAAGGGATTGACTACGATGAGACCTTCTCACCCGTAGCGATGCTTAAGTCTGTCCGAATCATGTTAGCAATTGCCGCATTTTATGATTATGAAATTTGGTAGATGGATGTCAAAACTGCATTCCTGAATGGATTTCTGGAAGAAGAGTTGTATATGATGCAACCAGAAGGTTTTGTCGATCCAAAGGGAGCTAACAAAGTGTGCAAGCTCCAGCGATCCATTTATGGACTGGTGCAAGCCTCTCGGAGTTGGAATAAACGTTTTGATAGTGTGATCAAAGCATTTGGTTTTATACAGACTTTTGGAGAAGCCTGTATTTACAAGAAAGTGAGTGGGAGCTCTGTAGCATTTCTGATATTATATGTGGATGACATATTATTAATTGGAAATGATATATAATTTCTGGACAGCATAAAGGGATACTTGAATAAGAGTTTTTCAATGAAAGACCTCGGTGAAGCTGCTTACATATTAGGCATTAAGATCTATAGAGATAGATCAAGACGCTTAATTGGACTTTCACAAACAACATACCTTGACAAAATTTTGAAGAAGTTCAAAATGGATCAAGCAAAGAAAGGATTCTTGCCTGTGTTACAAGGTGTGAAATTGAGTAAGACTCAATGCCCGACCACTGCAGAAGATAGAGAGAATATGAAAGATGTTCCCTATGCATCAGCGATAGGATCTATCATGTATGCAATGCTGTGTACCAGACCTGATGTGTGCCTTGCTATAAGTCTAGCAGGGAGGTACCAAAGTAATCCAGGAGTGGATCACTGGACAGCGATCAAGAACATCCTCAAATACCTGAAAAGGACTAAGGATATGCTTCTCGTATATGGAGGTGACAAAGAGCTCATCGTAAATGGTTACGTTGATGCAAGCTTTGACACTGATCCGGACGATTCTAAATCGCAAACCGGATACGTGTTTACATTAAACGGTGGAGCTGTCAGTTGGTGCAGTTCTAAACAAAGCGTCGTAGCGGGATCTACATGTGAAGCGGAATACATAGCTGCTTCGGAAGCGGCAAATGAAGGAGTCTGGATGAAGGAGTTCATATCCGATCTAGGTGTCATACCTAGTGCATCGGGTCCAATGAAAATCTTTTGTGACAATACTGGTGCAATTGCCTTGGCAAAGGAATCCAGATTTCACAAGAGAACCAAGCACATCAAGAGACGCTTCAATTCATCCGGGATCTAGTCCAGGTGGGAGACATAGAGATTTGCAAGATACATACGAATCTGAATGTTGCAGACCCGTTGACTAAGCCTCTTCCACGAGCAAAACATGATCAGCACCAAGGCTCCATGGGTGTTAGAATCATTACTATGTAATCTAGATTATTGACTCTAGTGCAAGTGGGAGACTGAAGGAAATATGCCCTAGAGGCAATAATAAAGTTATTATTTATTTCCTTATATCATGATAAATGTTTATTATTCATGCTAGAATTGTATTAACCGGAAACATAATACATGTGTGAATACATAGACAAACTTAGTGTCACTAGTATGCCTCTACTTGACTAGCTCGTTAATCAAAGATGGTTATGTTTCCTAACCATGAACAAAGTGTTGTTATTTGATTAACGAGGTCACATCATTAGTTGAATGATCTGATTGACATGACCCATTCCATTAGCTTAGCACCCGATCGTTTAGTATGTTGCTATTGCTTTCTTCATGACATATACATGTTCCTATGACTATGAGATTATGCAACTCCCGTTTGCCGGAGGAACACTTTGGGTGCTACCAAACGTCACAACGTAACTGGGTGATTATAAAGGAGCATTACAGGTGTATCCAAAGGTAGATGTTGGGTTGGCGTATTTTGAGATTAGCATTTGTCACTCCGATTGTCGGAGAGGTATCTCTGGGCCCTCTCGGTAATGCACATCACATAAGCCTTGCAAGCATTACAACTAATATGTTAGTTGTGAGATGATGTATTACGGAACGAGTAAAGAGACTTGCCGGTAACGAGATTGAACTACGTATGGGATACCGACGATCGAATCTCGGGCAAGTAACATACCGATGACAAATGGAACAACGTATGTTGTTATGCGGTCTGACCGATAAAGATCTTCGTAGAATATGTAGGAGCCAATATGGGCATCCAGGTCCCGCTATTGGTTATTGACCGGAGACATGTCTCGGTCATGTCTACATTGTTCTCGAACCCGTAGGGTCCGCACGCTTAAGGTTACGATGACAGTTATATTATGAGTTTATGCATTTTGATGTACCGAAGGTTGTTCGGAGTCCCGGATGTGATCACGGACATGATGAGGAGTCTCTAAATGGTCGAGACGTAAAGATTGATATATTGGAAGCCTATGTTTGGATATCGGAAGTGTTCCGGGTGAAATCGGGATTTTACCGGAGTACCGGGAGGTTACCGGAACCCCCCGGGAACCATATGGGCCTAGATGGGCTTTAGTGGAAAGGAGAAAGGGGCAGCCCATGGTGGCCGCGCGCCTCCCCCCTTCTCCTAGTCCTATTAGGACTAGGAGAGGTGGCCGGCCCCCCTTCTCTCTCTTTCCCCCTCAGGGAATCCTAGTCCAACTAGGATTGGGGGGGAGTCCTACTCCCGGAAGGAGTAGGACTCCTCCTGCGCCCTCCTCCTGGCCGGCACCCCCCTCCCCCTTGGCTCCTTTATATACTGAGGCAGAGGCACCCCAGAAACAACACAAGTTGATCCACGTGATCTATTCCTTAGCCGTGTGCGGTGCCCCCAGCCACCATATTCCTCGATAATACTGTAGCGGAGTTTAGGCGAAGCCCTGCTGCTGTAGTGCATCAAGATCGTCACCACGCCGTCGTGCTGACGGAACTCTTCCCAGACACTTTGCTGGATCGGAGTCCGGGGATCGTCATCGAGCTGAACGTGTGCTTGAACTCGGAGGTGCCATAGTTTCGGTACTTGATCGGTTGGATCGTGAAGACGTACGACTACTTCCTCTATGTTGCGTCAACGCTTCCGCAGTCGGTCTGCGTGGGTACGTAGACAACACTCTCCCCTCTCGTTGCTATACATCACATGATCTTGCGTGTGCGTAGGAATTTTTTTGAAATTACTACGAAACCCAACAGAACCCAAAGCGGAAAATTGTATCTTCATAGAATACCCGAACACGACGATTGGGTATACCTTTTATCTCAGATCTGAGGGCAAAGTGTTTGTCGCTAAGAACAGGTCCTTTCTCGAGAAAGAGTTTCTCTCGGAAGAATTGAGTGGGAGGGAGATAGAACTTGATGAGGTTGTTGAACCTTCACTTGAAACAAAGAGTAGCGCAACACAGAAAGATATTTCTATGGCAACTACGTCAGTTGAAGAGAAAGCTAATGATGATGATCATGAAGCTTCAGATCAAATTGCTATCGAACCTCGTAGGTCGACAAGGGTGTGTACAACTTCTCAGTGGTAACCCTGTCTTAAAGGTCATGTTGTTGGACAACGATGAACCTATGAGCTATGAAGAAGCGATGGTGGGCCCGGATTCCAACAAATGGCTGTAAGCCATGAAATCCGAGATAGGATCCATGTATGAAAACAAAGTATGGCCTTTGGTGGACTTGCTCGATGAACGGCAAGCCATTGAGAATAAATGGATCTTTAAGAAGAAGACAGACGCTGATGGTAATGTCACCATTTGTGAAGCTCGACTTGTCTCAAAGAAGTTTCCGACAAGTTCAAGGAGTTGACTATGATGAGAATCTCTCAATCATAGCGATGCTAAAGTATGTTAGAACTATGTTAGCAGTTGCTGCATTTTCATTTATGAAATCAGGCAGATGGATGTCAAAACAAAGTTTTCTTGATGGTCTCTGTAAGGAAAGGATGTATGTGATACAACCAGAAGTTTTTGTCGATCCTAAGGATGCTAAAAGGTATGCAAACTCCAGCGATCCTTCTATGGACTGGAGTAAGCATCTCGTAGTTGGAACATATGCTTTGATGAGGCGATCAAAGCATTTGGGTTTATACAAAATTTGCAAGAAACTTGTATTTGCAAGAAAGTGAGTCGGAGCACTACAACATTTCTGATAGGTATATATGGATGACGTATTGTTGATCGGAAATGATGTAGAATTTCTAGAAAGCATAAAGGGTTGTTTGAATGGAGTTTTTCAAAGGATGACCTGTGTAAAACTGCTTACATGTTGGGTGTCAAGATCTATAGAGATAGATCAAGACGCCTGATAAGACTTTCACAGAGCACATACCTTGACATGATCTTGAAGGAGTTCAAGATGGATCAGTCAAAGAAGGAGTTCTTGCCTGAGTTGTGAGGTGTGAAGTTAAGAGTTGAAGCTCGACCACGGCAGAAGAAAAGAGAAAGGACAAAAGTCGTCCCCTATGCCTTAGCCATAGGCTCTATACGATATGCCATGTTGTGTACCGCGATGTGCCTTGCCACTTGTCTGGCAAGGGCGTACAAGAGTGATCCAGGAGTGGATCATTGGACAATGGTCAAAATTGTCCTTAGGAATAAGGAAATGTTTCTCGGTTATGGAGATGATGAAGAGTTCGGCGTAAAGGGTTACGTCGATGCAAGCTTTAACACCTATCTGGATGACTCTAAGTAGCAAACCGGATACGTATAGTGGAGCAATCATTTGGAATAGCTCCAAGTGGAGCATAGTAGCAACATCTACAATATGAAATCGAGATTTGCGACGAACACACGGATCTGAATGTTGCAGACCCGTTGACTAACACTTGTCCCGTAAGCATAACATGATCAAACCCTAGAACTCATTGAGTGTTAATCACATGGTGATGTGCACTAGATTATTGACTCTAGTAAACTCTTGGGTGTTAATCACATGTCGATGTGAACTAGATTATTGACTCTAGTAAACTCTTCAGGTGTTAGTCACATGGCGATGTGAACTATGAGTGTTAATCACATAACGATGTGAACTAGATTATTGACTCTAGTGCAAGTGGGAGACTGTTGGAAATATGCCCTAGAGGCAATAATAAAATGGTTATTATTATATTTCCTTGTTCATGATAATTGTCTATTGTTCATGCTATAATTATATTAACCGGAAACCGTAATACATGTGTAAATACATAGATCGTAATATGTCCCTAGTAAGCCTCTAGTTGACTAGCTTGTTGATCAATAGATGGTCATGATTTCCTGACCATGGACATTGGATGTCATTGATAACGGGATCACATCATTAGGATAATGATGTGATGGACAAGACCCAATCTTAAGCGTAGCACAAGATCGTGTAGTTCGTTTGCTAAAGCTTTTCTAATGTCAAGTATCATTTCCTTAGACCATGAGATTGTGCAACTCCCGGATACCTTAGGAATGCTTTGGGTGTACCAAACGTCACAACGTAACTGGGTGGCTATAAAGGTGCACTATAGGTATCTCCGAAAGTGTATGTTGGGTTGGCATGAATCGAGACTGGGATTTGTCACTCCGTATGACGGAGAGGTATCTCTGGGCCCACTCGGTAATGCATCATCATAATGAGCTCAATGTGACTAAGGAGTTAGCCACGGGATCATGCGTTACGAAACGAGTAAAGTGACTTGCCAGTAACAAGATTGAACGAGGTATGAGGATACCGACGATCGAATCTCGGGTAAGTAAGACACCGATAGACAAAGGGAATTGTATACGGGATTGATTGAATCCCTGACATCGTTGTTCATCCAATGAGATCATCGTGGAACATGTGGGAGCCAATATGGGTATCCAGATCCCGCTATTGGTTATTGGCTGGAGAGATGTCTCGGTCATGTCTGCATGGTTCCCGAACCCGTAGGGTCTACACACTTAAGGTTCGGTGACGCTAGAGTTGTTATGGGAAATAGTATGTGGTTACCGAAGGTTGTTCGGAGTCCCGGTGAATGGTCCGGAGGTGAAGATCGATATATGGGACGAAGGGTAATGGAGTCCGGAATTGTTCCGGGGGTATCGGGTGACGACGAGTGTGTCCGAAAGGGGTTTCGGAGGCCCCGACAAGCGTTGGGAGGCCTTATGGGCCAAGGAGAGGGGGTACATCAGCCCACTAAGGGGCTGAGCGCCCCTCCCACCCCATCTCACGTAACCTGGAGAGGTGGGGGCGCCTTCCCTAGGGCAGCCACTCCTCCCGGCTTGGGGGGGCAAGTTTCCTTGGGGTGGGGGCGCCCAAACCCATCTAGGGTTTCCCCTGTGGCCGCCGCCCTCCCCTAGAGAACCCTAGGGCGCCTCCTCCACCCCCTTCCCCCTATATATAGCGAGGGAGAGAGAGGGCAGCCACACACCCTTTCCCTGGCGCAGCCCCTTCCCCTCTCCTACACCTCATCCTCCTCCGTAGCGCTTGGTGAAGCCCTGCCGGAGAACCACCAGCTCCATCACCACCACGCCGTCGTGCTGTCGGAGTTCTCCCTCAACTTCTCCTCTTTCCTTGCTGGATCAAGAAGGAGGAGACGTCCCCGGGCTGTACGTTTGTTGAACGCGGAGGCGCCGTTGTTCGGCGCTTAGATCGGAATCGACCGCAATCTGAATCGCTGCGTGTACGACTCCACCAACCACGTTCTTGTAACACTTCCGCTTAGCGATCTTCAAGGGTATGAAGATGCACTCCCTCTCTCTCGTTGCTAGTATCTCCTAGATTGATCTTGGTGACACGTAGGAAAATTTTAAATTATTGCTACGTTCCCCAACACGCAGCTCTCACCTCCTCTTTGGAGAAAGGTGCCATGAGTATGCCATTTTGTTCTTTAGTGCTCTCTATTGGTGGACGACTAGTTCTGGCCAACTCAGTTCTCACGAACATGGTTCTCTATATGCTTTCATTTTTTCCACTGCCTGAAGGGGTCTTGTAAAGAATGGATTGTTTCAGATCGAGATTCTCCTGGCAAGGAGAAAGTAAAAAGTAAAAAAATACCGCCTCACCAAATGGAGCATGGTTGTCCACCGAAGGACCAGGTAGGTCTAAGCATTCATGACCTCAAGGTCAAGAATGATGCCTTACTCAGTAATGGTCTTCAAGCTTCTTACTGAGGAGGATGCCTCGCAAGCTTTGCTACACAACAAGTATCTAGGTCAAAAAGCAGTGCCTCGGGCTTTTTGGAAGCCGGGGGCTTGCATTTTTGGGTTGGCCTGATGTCGGTAAAGTAGCACTTTTCCGTTTTGGGTCTTTTGTGATAAACGATGGCTAAAAATATGGAAATCGAAGATACTGCTAAAAATAAAGATATTCATGTGGTAACATTGGAGAGGTGTCATGCTGACAAAAGATAACCTCGCTCGGCGCAACTGTCAAGGAAGTAAGAAGTGCTCATGACGAGATGATCAAACACCCCTTCTTACAAATCAAGTTTGCACGTTTTACTTTGCCAGTCATCCAAATAGTGTTAAATTTGTACTCACCCATAAGTTTTGCCAATATATATGGTCACTGACTGAATGAAATAGAAAATAGATTTAAGACACTAATAAGCATGGGAGCGTATGTCTTATTATGATTTCTTTTGCTAAGTTGAAATGATTTTGTTTTTAATGACAAACACTGTTCTTCCTTGCATGTTATTGCTCGTTGTACGCACTAACCTCATATGTGGTATATGTTACACCTTATGGAGTATTCATCAATGTTCAAAACGGTGTGTACGTGATTTGAGTAGGTAGCCAAGATTTTTTTAACCTAATATGGGTGAAAACATAATCTTTTGATCGGACCTCCTCCTCCTTCGACATAGTCATAGCGTCGCTCTTATAGATCTTCACTAATGCCTATGTGTGGTATTATTTTCTTTTATATTATAGTCGTACTTGTTACCTTTGGTTATGTGCATTCTAGATACGAAGAGGCGGGATGTCGCTTATGATGCACTGTATTTTCAAACTGAATTAAAAAACCCAAATGATAACACCCACACGTGTGGTACTTATCAACACACTCACACGCACTCGATGTCGTTCGATCCATTTGCACGAATTTCAAAGCATATGCCATCTGGGTGGAGAGCCACGTAAGCACTCAGCGTCGTGTGGGCGTTATCACTTAGTGCCACATGTGTGGGCGCTCCTCGTCCGAACGAGACACAGGACGCTCGCCGGAACGTGTGACCGAAACTGCTCTTTGCCCACACGACGCTCACACGATAATAGACGGCAACTACTGGTGTGCATATGTGGCAACTAGTTAATCACACATGGCTACAATGGTTTGACCACACGTGGCAACTAGTTAATCACACACGGCAACTATGGTTTGATCACACATAGCAGCTACCGTCATTTACACATGGCAACTATAGTTAACCCGAACGAAACCCAAAAAAAGAAACAGAGAAGTTGCCATGCTTTACACTAAAGTTGTCATTCAGCGGTAACTAAAATTGCCATCAAAAAATGTCAGGGCGGAATTGCTTCTTGCCACACTTGCGGGGTGCGGGTGAGTAGTTGTTGTTGATTCGGCGTGTGGCACGAAGTAGATTCACCCGTACGTATGGGCAGTTATAATGTTCCTCCACACAAGATCATGTCGATTGTTTCCTGAGTACAAGCATACGACTCGTGTGGTCGGGTGTCGATTGTGTCATACGTGTGACAGTTACCGACCTCCTTGATAAGACACCCTTTATAAAAAATTGTTCTACATCCCCGGCACACGGTTTGGGAAACGGGCGGTGATAAACCGACGGAGAGCTCTCAGGGTGAGCTAAGGCATGACCGAACCGGCGCAAGACACCGCGTCGCGGTCGCGGCGGCCGTCCCAATTAACGCGGACCCTTTTCGGCCAGCAGCCAAACCTTTTGGGAATTCGCCCGGCCCAAACCGTCCCGTCGCCGATGACCGGACGACATGATGGCCTCCCTCCCGCCCCGACCCACATGTGCGCGTCTCCGTCTCCGGCCGGCCCGCCCCGTCCCTCTCGCCGGCCTTTTCCCCGAACCCTTTTCGCCCCGCCATTACTTGGCCCCGAGGGAAAAGGCGCCAGCAGCGCCGGAAAATGCCCGCATTGATTGGACCCGCGAGATCCTGCCGCCGGCATACGCCACCTTCCGAGGCCCTCGCCGTTTGGAGACTAGCGGCCGGCCGGCCGGGCCCGTGGACAGGAGAATCGTCCGCGGCGGACGTGAAAGGAACGGGAATATGCAAAGCCGGTGCGTGATCCGGAGAGGGCACGTGCGTTAATTGAGGAGGTAACGGCGTGCATGGGCCGTGTTAATGGGCTCGATGGGACGTGGCGATGGCGGCGGGTGTGGCCGGGGAATCAAGGCGGAAAGCCGTGGAGCGGCGGCGATCCCGCTGTGCGGCCATGGCCGGGCGGAGAAAATATCTAGTAGTACCAGGTTTGCGTGGCGGGACTTCTCCGGCGACCGCGCGCCACCGGCGTCCAGAAAGCGCCGGCTCAAAGCGACGCAGGGTGCCGGCATTGGGTTTAACGGATCTATCCTGCTCGTCGAGAACAAAAAGGGATTGGGCTTAAGGGAAAATTAGCAGCCTATCTCATTCAGTTCCCTTCCCAAGCGTGTGTGCTGGAGTAGTAGTATCTCTGAAAGAAAAGGAACCAAAAAATATCTCGAATCCTGCTTTCCCTTGCAATCTGGACAGAGAGGATCAGAGGAGCAGCACAGAAGAAATCAGGAATCAAAAACTGGAAATCTAGCGTCTACCCCTCGAAAATCAAAATCTCGAAATCCAGCTGGTAGCCGTTGGGCAGAAGAACACATGAACCAAAATCGATTCTCGCAGGCGCTCCTAAAATGAACATGTACTACTACTACGACATAGGAGTACCGTGCCGATGCGGAGTCGCCGCAGGAAGAAGAGAAGGCGAGCCAAAGGGAGAGCCTTTTGTTTTTGTAGTTTGTTTGTACTTTGTACAGTGGCGGGAAGGGAGGGTGGGAGGAGGCCTACTCGGGGCGCGTCATCCTGGGCAGCACGTGCAGCGACACCACCCGCCGCCCGGCCGGCGCCTCCACCTCCCACATGCGCGGCGGCGCCGGCGTCGTGGAGCCCCTGCTCCTCCCCGCCTTGGGCGTCACGTCCACGACCACCACCTTCGCGCCGCCGTGGGACACGACGCACACCCTGCCGCCGCCCGCGGCCATCTCGGCCGCGCCCTTGAGCCGCCCCGCCTCCGCGACCGTCGTCCACCGGTCGGACCCCCAGTCGTAGGCGTTGAGCGCGCCGCGCTCCTCGTCCACGACGAAGATCATGTCGCCGCTGTCCGGGGACGCCGCGGCGGGGCCCTTCCACCCGGCCAGCATGCCGGGCGGCATGTCCTCCCACCGCCCGGCCACCAGGTCGAACACGGCCCCCTCCTTGGCGCCGCTGCCGCGGAGATTGACCATGCAGACCTTCCCGCCCGAGCACACGGCCTCCGCCGCGTCACGGCTGAACCGCCCGTCCCGCAGCGGCGGCAGCGGCTCCCACGGCGCGGACGGCGTGGCGGGGTCCCACGTCGCCCCGGAGCGCGCGACGGCGAGGTCGTAGCCGGCGCCCACGCCGCCCGCGACGAACACGCGCCCCCGCGCCGCGCCCGCCGCGCACCACCTGCGCGGGGCGAGCGGGACTTTCGGGCCGACCTGCCACCGCGGGGCCAGCGCGGCGGCCGGGTCGAACACCAGCGGCCGGCACAGCGCCGGGTGGAGCGACTGCGTGGACCCCGCGACGAGGACGAGCTTCCCCGCGGCGGCCACCGACTGGAGCGGCAGCCGGCGGGAGAGGAACGACGGGTGGCAGAGCGTCGGGGGCGGCGATGGCATCGGCGGCGCCGGCAGCCCGTCCCAGCGCGCGGCGATCGGGTCGTAGGCCGCGAAGGAGGCCCCGCCGTCGCCGGCGTCCTCAAGAAGCGCGTAGAGGGACAAGAACGGCGGGAACGACGGCGCGTACAGCAGCCGGCGCCACGGGCGGCAGACGGCGTGCATGAGGCGCGGCGGCAGCGTCGAGAGGCAGAGCTGCGCGAGGTGGTCCGGCAGGCCCGGGAGCAGCGGCTGCGACTGCTGCTGCGACGTCGTCGTCGACACCTCAGCAGCGGCAGCAGCGGCGTCGTGCCTCTCCATGGGCGCCGGCGCCGGCGCCGGGCGGAGCCGCTTGGCCTCGCGACAAGAAGCGGAGGCGGAGGGGCTGCTGCAGGGGCGCTTGGCCAGCGCGGGTGCAGCCATGGCCGCGGAGGCGGGAGGCGCTACTAGTAGCGGCCTTGCTTGCTTGGGCGAGCACGGCGACCCTACACTAAACTATGCCGAGTGCGTGCGTGTGCATGCGCTGGGCGTTGCGGGCGGCAATTAATCCGGAAAGGCGCGGGGCAGCGGCAGAGGAGGAGGACGAGGGACACGTCCGGCTATCCCAAATGGGGGTGGAGGACGATGCTGCTGCTGCTGCTGTGCGGTGGTATATGCAGCAGTGCGGTTGCGTGGCTCCGTGGCGTGGGAGACTGGCGGCCAGCAAACAGCAGGCGGGCGCCGGCGCGGCCGGGTGTCGGATCGGCGGTGCGTTGTCTGGCTCGCCGACCGCGAGTTCCTGTGGCTGCAGGACAAGGCCGGCCTTTTCGCGCCTGCGTCCCTACGGTCCACGCGGTGGCTGGCTGGCTGACGTACGTACACGGCCCGTGCTCCATGTAGTATCAGTTTTTTTATGCAGGAGTAGTCGTGCTGCGTCGGGATCATGTAAAGAGAGATCTCTTTGAAACGGTAAACGAAGTTTATACTTCCTCCGCTCCTTTTTATTTCGCAAATTAGATTTGTCTAAGTCAAGCATAGTAAAGTTTGACCAATTTTACAGAAAAAAAATACTAACATTCATAATGTGAAATTAATGCTAGTAGATACGTCATGACTTAAAGTTTTATGTTGTATAACTTTATCATGGTAGATGTTGATATCTTTTCATATAAATATGGTCAAACTTTGTAGAGTTCGACTTCAGACAATTCTTATATGCTGAGTAAAAAAGACCAGAGGAAGTATCATTTTTGGAGGACGGAACCGTGTATGCTTGATAAGCAATCCAAATTATTAAAAAAAAAATCCTAGATACATGTGCTACTGTTGTTGGTTAATGGCATTTCCAACGTGGATCATCATACCTCCGGTAAATGTTTGGATCGGACGGTTCAGACACATTTAACCATCCAACGTGGCTCATCAAATCCATCTGGGGGATTCCGCCACGTCGGACTTCGACACCCCCGGCTCACCTGAAGCCCTCGTTTTTTTGGGTACATCCCTCCATGTGCTTGTATCCACGCTCCCAAAGACCGACGTCATTGTCGTACTACCCCAGACGCCGCCCATGCTTTGTTGACCCTTCGCCGCTCGACCCAGGCGCCTGCCCGCCTTGGCCTACCTATGTATCCAGATCCAGCCACCGGCCGAGTACCCTCTGCCACTGCCGACGCCATCAACGGGCGACACTACGCTGAACAATTGTTCGACAAATGCCATAGGAGAAAAAAATACGTTCATGTTGTTTACTTTGAAGAAAACACAGTGGATTCATACGAGGAGCGCTTCTATGCCGAGTTCATGGATTCGTCTTCGTCTTCGTCAAATGAGGATGAAACAACGAGGATGAGGGTGATTTTGAGAAACGAAGAATGCAGCGGAGCATGTTCTCAACTACATGCAATAAAGGGGTATCGAGTGTCGAATCGAAACAGAGCACATGCACCTATGATGTTGTGCGACGACTACTTTACCCTTGATGCGCTATCGAGCCATATTTTCGACGTAATTTCGGATGTGGCAACATTTGTTCGGACGCACCTGCCAAGTTGTCAGGGCCTATGATGATTACTTAAAGTTGAAGAACAATGTCGTTGGACGCATTGGGTTCTCTAGTTAATAGAATTGCACGGCTGGCATGAGGATGCATGCTTGCCCTTGCGAAGGATATCGATCGGTGCTCGGCATGAAAAGATACGGGCCTAGCTGCTGCCCTAGCTGAAAAGAATGGGAGAGTGAGCCATTCATACTGAAAAGAGTGATTCATTTTTGAAGTATACACAATTCAGAAGAAAAAGCTGGACTATGGCACAGTCGTAGATTCGTGGGATGTTTGGGAGCACATGCCTCGATTCCCTGGTCAGATTTGCAACTACAATGGCCAAGGTGTTTGGGCTGAAGTACTTGAGAGAACCAGATGCCGCAGACACAACAATGCTCAAGGAATTTGGAGAATCAAGAAGATTTTCAGGTGTGATTGGATCATTGGATTGCATGTACTGAAAATAGAAGAACTATTCAATGATCAACAAGGACAATACTAGGGCCATTTTAAAACACACGCCATCATTCTTGAAGCAATTATAGCAGAAAACCTTTGAATTTGACACTTTTTCTTTGGCATGTGAGAATCTCATAATTACATGAACATGTTGCAGTGGTCTATGTGGCGGATGTTTGGACGCCACGAACCTCTCTCAACTTTACTATTGGTATGTGGATTTCGGACGTCCAAGCCATGCCGCGGACATTTGATGCACGGTGGTGGTTGTGTTTTTGTCAAAATGTCAAGATCTAGACATTTGGGGGCGTTTTGGTGAACCGCGTTGTAGTTGCCTCTAAGCCACTGAATTTTGCAAAAGTTTGCTTAACCAACGAACCTTCAATGTGTAAAGCTAAGACGTCATCCACTCGCATAGTTGCCTTGTCTGTTTGCTAGCAGCATTTTCGCAGGTTAGCTGGTGAGCTGCGTCAATCCAGAACCCCTTTTATGGAAAAGAGCCCTTTTCAGGGCTAGCTATTTTGTGCAATGTCCTATTTCAATTCTTTGCCGGCGAGAGAACCTGTTTATTTACTATGATGAATGGTACGAACACTAACAACTCCTACTTTCTGTTTGTTTGTTTGTGATTGTCCTGTGAGACCAGATCTGTTTGGTTTATTAGTGCCCTTTTGTGAACTACACTAGTTTACCATCACAATGTGGTGGTGGTTGTCGATCATGGTTGAGGCACTACTTAAACATGCTACACCTAGTAATACTAGCTATGCTTCTTTAAAATAAGTTGTACAACTAGCTCAATTAGCGGGCGGCCTGAGTTGAGTAAAAGGAGCTTTTATAGAGATGAAAAAACATATACTCCTTCCGTTTTGAAATAGATGACTCAACTTTGTACTAACTTAAATTAGTATAAAGTTGAGTCATCTATTTTAAAACGAAGGGAGTAGATAACAGGACAAGACAACAACCGCCGCCTCTATCTCCTCGTTCTTCCTTGCCTCGCCACTTCTAGAAACTATAGTAATCATGCTTTCCGATACTGGTCGAAGAAGGTGAAGGCCAAGACGTCTTCTTCGGACCATTTGTCGACGAGATGCGATCTGTGGGCGACGGCTCAAGGTTGAGTGCCTGTTTGTGCATCTGCAGTCGGCAGTGGTGATATTTATGGTCTGGCAGGCGGGCAAGACGGTACTCAGCACGGCCACGCACCTCGGTGCATATACCTAGCCTAACACGCACACACACCCCTATAGCCATGAGAGCACACGAGGGAGCCAGCAACGGGGGAGCACAACATGGAACAAACTACACCGGTCGATCTTGGCTGGCTGGCCGGCTGGTGTGGCTGATATATAGGGCCAATTTTTTTGGGCAATTATTTCAGAATTGACTCCCTCCCCAGCTTTTTTTAGAATTGCCACTCCATTTTTCTTTACAATTCCTAACTAGTTAAGGTCTAATTAGTTAGGAATTGTAAAAAAATATGAAGTGACAATTCTGGAAGAAGCTAGGAGGAGGTCAGTTTTGGAAGAATTGCCAAAAAAAGACTAGCCCATAGACGTGGATCATGGATCTTGAAAGCCGTGCACATGGTGCATGGACAAAACATAAGGACTCGTCATTGCGAAAAGGCGTCCTTCGTCACCATCCTCGTCCTCTACCACCCCTCGTCTCTCCTGCCTTCTCCCTTCCACGGTTTCACCGCTTGCTGCGTAGAAAATTAGAGAAGGAGGAGAACCATTGAGAGCGGCGGTAGAGCACACGAGCTCGCCTGCCCCCGCTACTTGTACGCATGAGACCAAGACGTGTTGGTAAGTGCATTGAATGCAACAATGGAGAGCAGAGAAAGATATGCAACGTCCAACACTATCAAACGATGACGGCGCTGTCAGGACCCCGACTCGATGCCACATAGGTCTAGCATGTAACACCTCATATCACTTTGCGGCCTCACGCACGGTATTCCCACGGGTGTCGTCTTACCTTTGCCCGGGACCGTTTGCGCCTTTTGGCACACGTATATGATAGTGTCGCTAGCACCCATATGATAAGGAGCCCGGGCTGACATGGCTAGTCGTAAACCCAAAGTGGCACGGACTTACAGGGACAGGCATCCATGACCCAGCAACGAACGTGTCGGTCATCAGCAAGTGGGTCCGGGCTGTAGCACTGGCCAGCAGGACTCCGGTAAACCGGGCTGTAGCGGGCTAACAGGACTCCGGTACTCAATGCGTGACATTTCCCCGAAGGGACAGACACAGGAACGAAGGACACATGCCGGCCAGCCTAAGTGTTCCGGAGCAGTAGCAAGCTACCATGGCTCGGTGGAAACACTAGGAGACATTTCCCGGTAAGAGAGGCTACTAAAGATAAACAACTAGATAGTCAGATCCCACACATACCAAGCATTTCAATCATACACACAATATGCTCGATATGTGCAAATACAACAAGGCATCACAACATGACTCTACGACACAAGTACTTTATTTAAGGCTCAGAGAGCCATACATAACATACACATAGGTACGGGTCACACGACCCAGCATTCAAGTCATACAGTCATACAAACCAGCAGCGGAAGTAACTTGTCTGTGTACAGACAACTAGTAAAATAAAAGAGGCTTGGAGAGCCTAGCTATACTACGTGGTCCTTCACAAGCTCAGGATCACCACCTGGGCCTTAGCCTACTCATTGATGTCAACGTCTACGAAGAACCCATCAAAAGGGGTTGTAGCGTCTTCTGTAAAAATGTAAATTATAGCAACATGAGTACAAAGGTACTCAGCAAGACTTACATCAGATCCTACATACATGCACATTATCAAGAAGGGTTGGTGGAGTTGTTGCAGCAAGCCAGCTTTGACTCTTGGCTAGGCTATCCTACGAGACTCCAACTTGAAATGGTTTTGCGCACACGAGTCCACTACTCACCACTTCAATACACCACCGAGGATTCACCTCCGTCTTCCTACGGAAGAGTCATCCTCGACACTCACACTTATCTTGAGGCTTTTAATAGTTTCCATTTACTTGTCTATGAACTGTGTAGGCAACCAAGTAGTCCTTTACTGCGGACGCGGCTATTCGAATAGATCATGTTAACCCTGCAGGGGTGTACTTCTTCATACATGTTTCCACCACTTAGCGTCTGCACACGGCATGTGCTCGGCAGACTTCAAGCGAAAGCCGACGTGGGTGTAGACCACGACCTACCTAAACACCTAAGTCTCTAGTCCAGGTTTATCGCCTATCCAGGTTCCATCCGCAGGGAGTCCGACCGAGGTTTCCCATACGGCCCCGAACGATGTGTACAGGGTTCCGTGACACCTAACGGGTGCCCGGTATTCCCGGCCACGTACCTACCGCATCACAGCCCACCCCTACGGTCAGCACTGTCCACGGCCTCCAGTAGGCTACAAACACCAGAAACTACTTGCAACTCCTGGATAGAGAACTAGGGTGAATAAGAAGTTGAGCGGGGTCATATTTCAGGGCCCAATGCATGGTAGTAGCTGTATCTTAAATCACACATACAGATCTCAGTGCTTAAGGTCGGCTTCAATGAAACAACCCACCATGTACTCCTACATGGCCTCTCATCGATACCTTTACCAAATCGTGTTCACCACATCACTCTCATTACTGACATAATCATTTCACTCTAGCTCATCACCCAGACGAACCAGACCTGACACGACTCTAAGCATAGCAGGCATAGCAAGGTAGGAACAACACATACATATGGCTCAATCAACTCCTACACATGCTAGTGGGTTTCATCTAGTTACTGTGGCAATGACAGGTCATGCAGAGGAAGTGGGTTCAACTACCGTAGCACACAGCAGTTTGAAACGCGTTGTCTTAATGCAGTAAAAGAGAGCAGGAGCGAGAACATGGGATTGTATCGATATGATCAAATAGTTGGTTGCTTGCCTGATGGTTCGATGCACTGATATGGTTCTTCGCTAGGGTAATCACGGTACTCCTCGGGGGCAGAACCTGCCGCAAAGAACACCGATACACAACCATCACCAAACAATGTGCGACAATATGATGCATGCATGAAACATGGCAATATGAGTGTGTTGGGCTAATGCAACTAAAACCAGAAGGGTTTGAACCAATTTGAACCAAAGATTCAAATTTCAAACTCATACATGGCCCTTTAAAGTGTTTTATCTTGTTCTGCATTAAACATCAAGTTAACTTGTTTAATCATGCATGAAAGTAGTACAGATGGATAGATTGGATTTTTCTGATCATTTTTCATATATAACTTGTCTGATTTGGAGTTACAGATTAAAAGTTATGAATTTTTGAAGTTTAAACTATATTCTGGAATTTCCTATATTAGAATAAATCCAGAAATTAATTTATTGCGTCAGCCATGCGTCAGGATGACGTCAGGGTCAACGGGGACGTCCAGGTCAAACCTGACTGTGGGTCCAGGGTGTCAGGGTAATTAGTTTAGTTAAAGTTTAATTAAAACTAAACCTATTTAATTAACAGGGCTGGGCCCCACCTGTCATTGACTCATCGGAGTCAACCAGGGCCCACCCGTGGTCAAAACCGGGTCGGCTGCACCGGCGTTTAACCGCCGGTGAGCCCGACGCGGCGGCGGAAGTGGTTTTGGCCGTTCCGGCAACCAAACGAGTCGCGGAGGCCATCGGAGTGGAGCTGAGGAGGAGCCGCAGCTCTTGGTGGAGTCCGTTGGGGTCGGGGTGGCCGGAGTTGGCGCCGGCGACAACTTTGGCGGCCACCGGAGTTCGGCCGAAGGCGAACTTGACGCTAGAGGGGTCGGTGAGGTGCGGGGAGTAGCTGGTTAGGTGCTACGTGACGTGGTGAGCATGATGGACACTAGTTTGTGGCCGGAGGGTGACCGGGAGCACGTCGGCGACGAGCTCCGCGGCGGTGGGTGCGGTTGAGCTCCGGGAGGTCGCTACACGGCTCAGGAGCAAGAAAAGAAGGGAGGGGAAGATGGTTAAGCTCACGGGGAGTTCGACGAAGCACTTGGCGCGGCCGGGGACGGGCCGGAGCGACGACGGCGTTGAAGGGGATCTCCGGCGACGGCGGTTCGGTCGAGGTCGATGCGGTGGGCTCGGGCCTTGCGAGCGCTCGGGGCTCGGCTTGCTCGAAGGAGAGGAGGGTGGCGGAGCTCCTGGACACGGCGGCACGGCGTGGGGTTGACGGAGGGCGTGGCTACGGCGAGGGGGTGGCGGCGATGGCGTCGGCCATGGCGGGGGAGCGCGAGAGAGAGGAGTTGGGGGAGAATGAAGGTGTCCTGGGGGTTCACGGCGCGGCGTGGAGTTCATCCATCCAGCCACGAGGCGAGGAGGTGAAGCAGGGCGACGGCCAGCTGCGTGGCGCACGCTGCGGCCGCCGTCGGGCACCTGCCTGCCTGCCTGGCCGGCAAGCAGCTCGCTGGAGCGGCGCTGGGCTGGGCCGGCAGGTGGGCCGGGTGCTGGGCGCCAGGTAAGTTTTTGCTATTTCTCCTGTTTTCTGTTTTTTTAATACTTCTGCAACTTTGTTGAATTATTAAAAATACTTAGGCAATTCCTAAAATCACCAAACTACTCCTGGTCCATAGTTGGATTATTTCCAACATGAAACATTTTAGTTTGGAGATATTTGAGCATTTGAAATATTTTATATAATTTTAAATGCCCAAATTCAAATATCTATGATTTAATTCAAAGACCCTAAGATGGCCTAGGAAAATGTGCATCACTTCTGGCAGAGGTTCTGAACCAAGACAAAAATGATGGGCATTTTAGAAGGGCATTTCAGGTTCATTGAAAAAGTTTTTTAGTAAACCCTAGTTGGTTTCAGAGGGGGCTGGGGGTTCTGTCATCCCCATTTCAGGTTTCTGATGAAAGAATAGACATGATGCAACACTCTAATGCATGAACTAGCTAGGGTGTGACAGGCGCTGTCTGAAGAAATGACGACACCACGGCGATGCAAAATTCTAGACTGGAAAGTAAATAAAAAACTCATTGTCATGGATGTGTTTGTGTTTTTGTGTACGCCACATACAAAACTGTAAAAAAAATCTCATTTTGATGGTATACATCTATATGTATCGTGTACTTTTTCAGATTTTTGAGATGTGAATCTCCAAAAAAATATGTGAAAGTACAATTTTGGAAATAAAAATGGGCTTGAAGGAACCCATCATACGGATGCCCTTTTCGTGGTGATTTTTTTTTGTTGAACTTCGAGAGCTTTATTCAACAAAACCACGAAAGAGCTCCTGGCAGTCAGCCAAAATGCTAGCTAGTGAGTAGGAACCGAGGTGCAGTGTCAGGTCAAATTTTGGTCCTCATGTTTCAAGAATGTTCACGGATTTTGGATAATTGTTCGTCATGTTTTAAGAAAATGATCGCAGCGTATTTTATAAAGTCATCATGAACTTTTAAAAAGAATGTCCATCGTGTACTTGAACGGAAGTTTCATCGTGTATTAAAAAATGGTCATCATGAATTCAAAAAGGTTCATCATGCATTTTTTTTCAATGGATATTTTCTAAAGCAATTTACGATCTATGAGAAAAATATTCATCACATTACAAGAAATATTCTAACTTGTTTAGAAAACAAATTATATTTTTAAATGTGGTAACAAGTCTATTTTAACATCATGATTAGTGCGTTTTTAATATACGGGAACACCATAAAATGGTTGTAACACTTTTCTGGAACAATGATTATCATGTTTTCAGAAAAGAGCACCATGGTTACAAAAAATCATCACGTTTTAAAAAATGTACCAAAATTTTAAAAATATGAGAAGACTTTTATTTTTCCATCACGATTATCGTTTTTTTTAAATATGGGAACACTACAAAAAGTTAATGGTATTTTTAGAAAATCACATCAAGATTAAAAAAGATTCGCCATTTTTACTGAAATGTTCATTTTTTTAAACATGATAACACTTTTATATTTACATGTTTTTTTATAAATATAATATTTTTAATTGCTCAATGATTAAGTTTGTAGTGCAACTAATACTTTCTAAAACACGATGTTATTTTGGGAAACAAATGAAACAATAATAATACACAATGAATATTTTTAAAATATATGATGAATATATTTTCAAGTACACGATGAACATCCCGCTGCTGAGGGACGGCAGAGATGAATGGCGGCCGGATCTGGTCATCCTAGGTCGGATCCGGCATGGCTTCACCTAAGCGGGAGCAGTGCGAGATGAGCTACTGCGTGCAGCGTCCGCAGCGGTTCCTTGGTTGAGCTGCGAGCTCCGAAGGGCGGCGTGGTTGGGGATCAAATGGTGGACGGTGCGGCGTGGGAGTGTGTGTGTTGGAAGGCACATACGCGCAAGGGGCTGGGCGCTCTCATGTTGCTCTGCTGGCCGAGTGGCGCGGCTGGGTGCGTGGGTCTGGTGAGGCAGCTCTGGTCCTCTAGGTAGGATTGGCGTGTGCAAGCAGAGCAGCCTCGAGTGTCAACTGCGGTTGCTCGGGTGATGAAGCTGGTGGCTTGCCTGGTGTGGGGCCTCGGGGTCGGAGTGTGGGGCTTCCGTGTGTACGTCGGAGCGGGGACTCCAGAGATGGTTGTGGGTTGTCGGCTCCGGTTTCTCGGGCGGCAGAGCAGGTGGCTCGCCTAGTGCGCGGCCTCGCGTCGGCTTGAATGCTGGAGCGGCGGCTTTAGTTTTCGTTTTAGGGTGTCGGCTACGAGTTGCTAGAGTGATGAAGTCAGCGGTTCACCTGGTGTGTGGCCTCGGGGTCGACGTATGTTGATGGTGCCATGTTGTTGGCTTGTTGTAACGGTTTTCACCCGGGTTTCGTTAATTAATCACGCAACTCTCTTCTATTTTTTTTTAACAAATTGAGCTCTACGGGACCTCGTTTGAAAAAAACATTTGATGATTTTTCCAATACACGGCTAATATTACAAACATGCATATAAGGACTTCCTTTTTATCATACATGAATATTCTTGTAGAAAAAGTGTTCTCATACCATGGAAGTACATAGCTACACTCTCCTGAGGCTATGACTTGGCCGCGGCCACATGACGGAGCTGTACGTGAAGCCCTCTAGCAACCTGACGACGTTATAACGCTTGGTGGGCCAATAAATGCATTACAACAGCATACTATGTCCCACGAGCATTTGGCGTGTCAGATCTTGGTGACGTGTACGGTGTAGGATACCATGGGCAGGCGAGGACGTGCACTTCCTTGAATTTTCGGAGAAGAATTCCGCCTCTTTGATTGGCACATCACGCCTGCCTCCTGAGTACTACTAGCATCAGCTGCGAGGGATCTGATCGATGATCCATGGATGGATACACTCTCACTCAATCTCCGTACTTGTACCACATGAATACCGCTTTTGCGATTTATGCGGTGGGCGATCGACGGAGATCTCTCCCGATAACCTCTCAATAATACTAGTGCTGCATCTGTATCCGCGTCGATCTGTCTTGGTTGGTTGGAGGCTGGCCTGGGCGCACGCACCACACACACATCGCGTATTCCTTTCTGAGATGTGGCTGCCAACACAAACGAGCCGGGGACATGCTTGGCAAGTGGCCACGCGCGCGCGCGATCGGTTGCTGTCCAAAAGGTGGCTTTTGTATGGCCTTCACGCACGCCCAAACGACTGGTACAACAGCTACTACTCGTTCTGGTAAGCTCCAGGGAGGCTTAATTACTCCCTTCATTCCAAAATATAGTGCGCCCGTGCTTCCCGAGATCAAACTTTGACCATAAATTTAACAAACAAGACCGACTGCGGCGGGAGAAAAAATTACATAACTAAAAACTTCTTTCAAATACGAATTCACTGATATAACTTTTGCACCCGCCGTAATCGATCTTGGTAGTTAAATTTACGGTCAAAGTTAAAGCACGGGAATAGAGGAAGCATTACATTGTGGAATGGAGGGAGTAATACTCTTGGCATAGTCCACAGATCGCCTTTTAGCTCTGATTCATTGGCACATGGCCATGGGATCGACCGCCTCCGCTTCAACATCTTCATCTTGTAAAATAAGAAATGTGCACTGTATCTGGGCGAAATGGATCCCTGGAATACCTAGCTGGCATGATACAGTTGGTCACTTGGTCTCCGTCTTACGATTCACTGCTAGTCCGGTTGGCTTAAATTTTACTAGCCGCATGTTATTGTTGGTCAGCAACAGCAGCCGCATGATACATATATGTAACTAATACGCTTGTCGTTCGTGTGGACTAAAACCGTAGACTTAGAATAAGTCCTCTCACTACACGTCTAGTAGTACTACATGTAGATCATGGAAAAAAGGAAGTAGAATAGGTCATTTTACTCGCTAAAATCTTTCAACAATCTTTTTCTTTTTTGAGAATCAATCTTTCAACAATCTGAGTTGGAGGACCGGAGTATTTCAGGGAGAAAGAATCGTAGCTCACTCTCTCGATTATGATTCTCGTGTTGGGGCGATCGATGCAACCAAAGACCTCCTTTCCTTTCCTTTTTTTCTTCAACATTTCCCTCTTCTTTTTTGCAGATATTTATTTACTTCTAGATGGCCAGATCCCACCTCGGAACATCAATTTTCAACATACATAGAGTATCATTTTTCTTGGAGTAATATATACAGATGCTACAGGCAACAAAGACTGCTCTTTTTTTATGTACAAAAGAATAAAATAGGAGCGGAAAAACCGAAGATGGATCCATCCAGATCTTAGGCAGCTGTGCACAACATGCCAACAGAAAGCTTTTTCAACCACCTACCATGTCACCAAATCAGATGCTGTACATAAACTAAGTTAAAAAATACGTATGCTACACTGGTAGTCCAAAATATATATAGTAAGTTTTTTGTCAGAATTTTTTTGTGCGAACCAACTTGTGGTTGGATGGTTAGGAGGACACCGTTATCCCCAACCCACTAGAGTTCAAGTCCTTGACTTGACACTAGTGCTTGCATTTTCCATGACTTATTTCAGGCCTTCCAGCGTTCTGTGTTCAGTGGGAGGGGATGTTCCTGTCAACTACAAAGGTGTCTATGGCGACTTCATCAATCTTAAGATGATGTTTCGGCCCAGTCCTCCGAAGTGCTCATAGGGATAAGGTGTGCTTGTGTACGTTCATAGAAGTGAGTGTATGTGTGTTATATAAGCGTTTGCATCTGTATTGTGTTCAAAAAAGGGAAAAACTTCCTGTCTATTTATCATCTGTAATGGCAGTACAGAAAACATAGAAGTTCTATCGATCACTACAAACGCTAGGGCGAGCCGAAGGTGCGCCACCGTCATCACCCCTCACTCACCTGCTCGTCAAACTTTATTGTAGTAAAAAGTCAGAAAGTCGTCCTGCTAATATTCCACGGGACCAGTGCACCAAAACAACACCCGTCACCTATGAAGAGAAATGTATTGTAGTAAAAAGTCAGAAAGTCGTCATGCTAATATCCCACAGAAACAGTGCACCAAAACAACACTCCTCACCTATGAAGAGAAGCGTAGATCAGAAGGATCCAACCTGGAAACACAAAAATGAAAATGAACAAAGATTGGATCCAACAGATCCATCGAAGACTAGCATCGACCGAATTCCGTGCGATCTACCAGAGACACACCTCCACATGCCCTGTGACGATGCTAGGTGCAAGAATAAGAAATGCCCGTGACTTGGGATGCCATGTATTCTAAATTCCAACAGGACAAAAACAACATACCCCTACCCCACCCCACCCCACCCTAAATTTTTTTGAACCTTTGGTTTCACGCCTAGAAAATAGAGCAACTGTGGACACCGCGGCCACCATACCGACATCATGTCACTCCAATGACGTCGACTAGATGTCGTCACCCAAGATGTTGTTCGCAGACCTGGAATTCGACAAGGCATCTATTCGAATGGAAGATCCACGAGAAGTTCAACCCGACGATCAACTATCAGGAAAGAAAAGGTCTTCGCCAATTCTTCTTGGTTGCTGAATTCTCCAGATCCAAGATCAAATTGTCCTATGACTCTATAGGTACGATCCTGCTTTCATGTTTTGGTGGTCGTGCCTCCCTTTTCAAAGCGAGTCGCCTTCAAAATTGGTCCCTCAAGTTCCCAGTTTCCTCTAACGAATTAGGTTTTGCCACTTTAAACGGGGGTAATATCTCGTCCCAACTTTTCAACCTAGATTCTTACTTTGTGGGAAGGGAGGTCCAGATTCGGAGAAGGAATTTGCGCTCTATCAGCAAGAGCAAGAGGATGAATGGACGCACATTGTTCATGGTCGAAAGAAATCTTATGCCTAAGATGTTTCCGAACCGAGGAATTACAACCACACCACCTAGCAGATTACCTCCCATGATCCAATTCATCAGCCTACTATTCAAATCAATCATCCTTCAGGCGACAATCAGGCTGATCAACTTAATCATGGCAATTCAAGATTCACTAACTCGAAGGCGGGATCATCGGGTGTTCGAAATGTCAATAATAGCCGCTCGGGCCCCGCTAACTAGGAGCATGGGCCCCGAAAGTCTTATTGAACCCGATGTCTTCTCATAGATCACCTCCGGCCCGATTGCCACAACAAACTTTAATGCCAGTCTTGCAAGGGATGGGACCATGTGGCCCACGATTGCCTCTAGGCCCGACAGAACCCTTCAGCTTTCCATCAGGCGACACAATATGATAATCCCCTTTATCAAACATCTAATTGTGTGTTTACGGTCCCTCCAAATTTGGGCAATAAGAGCATATCGGTCAAGTTGACTTACTTAGCTAATTTCCATATCCCTCGCCCGGCTAATGCTGCTATTCCATCGTCTTCCACCTTGCACCTTGCCCCTTCCTCTCCCACCAACAGTAGGCCCCCCTGAGCACACCCTATGTGTCCCCTTCGTCGCTTCTCAATAACCATGGCTACCTCCCCCTTTGATCGAATGCTATTTATCGCTGCTAGTCATCAGTGCATTTAGGTGGAGAATCATTCCGCTATGGTTCGTGTGGTGGCTTAGCCAGTTCAGCCGACACACGAACAGTTCATCATTGCCACAATCTTCCCAATGTCAGATCTACCGGTCGACGGCAACAACACCCTTGAGGTACTCACTGAGTTCTTACATGATGTCAAGTGTATGGGTTCTTCGAGATTTTGAGATGCCCATTTTCTCAGGCCTACATCCAACTTGATAGTATTTTGGATAGAGACGATCTAGTTAACCTCAACTCTGTTTTGGAGATGTGCACATCATTTTTCAAAAAACATAATGAGGGTAGTAACCGGCACAAGTTTACCCTAAACAGAGAAGTCTGGCTCCTCTTAGTGGGTTTCCCATTTGATCGCAGATGTATGAATGAAATTGGCAATGTTGTTCGGAGTTTTGGCAAACTATTGGTTTGAGACCGGGTTAAAAGTTCCAGGCCATGTTTGGTGGTGCAAGTTAGAGTGGAAGAGATGACAAATATTCCTACTAGAATTGTCATGGAAGAATGGGATGATTTTTTCTCACTTTGAGACTGTTCCTGTAGTCATCATCCAACAAAGATTGTTGGGTGTTGAGGCACCAGATGAGAACCCAATTGCTATCAATGGTAATCCCCACCCCAGGCCCATGCAAGCTCACTTACACCCCAAATCAAAACAATCAGTTTTTGAGCCATGTAATTAGCAAGTTCGGAACCAAGACATACAACACTAGAATCAAAACAATGGGGGTCACCATCACCAACTAATGCTTATGAGTCAGAACATTAGCCTCAACAACAACCATTTGCAGAGAAAGAGATAGAGGAGGATGGTGCTGGGATCACTAGGCCATGCCACCCCAGCAGGTCCAAGCCAATGTTGATTTGGAGCTGTTTAATGGGGAATTTGTTGAACTAAATGATCTACTGGCTCTTTTGGATGAGGGACAAGCTCAGAATGATTTGGCTAAAATTCTAGAAGTTGAGTTCTGCAAGAAGTGATGATACTACTGGGTCTGTTAT
>NC_041392.1:601608837-601635880 GCF_002162155.2 Triticum dicoccoides | reverse complement strand
CAACACACTGTTCTAGAACTAGAGGAGCCCATTTTTTAGGGGCTCGTGATTCGAATTTCCTGATGGCCTGTTGTGCCAGATCAGGAAGCTGAACATGCCTATTTTCTTAATGGCCAGTTCCACATGACAACTTGGCAATGCAGATGCCTCCTAAGGCTGCTCCTGGTCTATAGTTATTTGTGATTCTGCAGAAACAAGATGACACTAATCTATTGGCTCTCTTTGAAGATCCCATGATTCCTGAACTGTGTAACATGATGACCCATCCTGCCCCCTCTGTCATGGCCCCCTTAAATAGTGCTTCTAGGCAGTTGATGGCAACTGCAACCAACATAGCAAGCCTAGAACACGTGCAGACTGATAAGCCCCCAAAGAAGGTGTCGATCGATAATCAAGATATCCAGTCCTTGGATAACCTACATAATTTTCTTGCCCCCAGCTATACAAACTACTTCCCCTGTGAGGGGTTCTCCTAGTGAGTCCGAATGTTCAATTACCCCTGGTTTTCTGCTCCATACTAAAATAATTCCACTATTAACACTGTTGTGGCCAGTGTTACCATGCCTGATATTACATACCCAGTACTGCAAGCTATGACGTCACATGATCCCAGGCCATCAAACAAATATGATGAGAAAATAGTAAGCACTCCCAATCATGTCATCTTGGGCTAGACTAGGAGACGTCACCGCCCTCGCCCTGGAGAGACCACATGGAGAAAAGGGGAAGCACTCCCAATCAAGCCCATGAGTTATCGATGTGACCGCCCCTGAGACGTCACCGCCCTCGCCCTTCCGATAGCCGCCGCCATCGCCCACGAGGAGGCCATCCCTAGGGTTTTGACAAATAGAGAGGAAGTAGGAGAGAAGGGCCTTGCAATCCAATTCGAAGATAGATGGGAGATATTTGGAAATTTCTAGGGCTGGAGGAGTGATAACCCACAAGTATAGGGGATCACAACAGTTTTTGAGGGTAGAGTATTCAACCCAAATTTATAGATTCGACACAAGGGGAGCTAAAGAATATTTGAAGGTATTAGCAGCTGAGTTGCCAATTCAACCACACTTGGAGATTAATTATCTGCAGCAAAGTGATCAGTAGCAAAGTAGTATGTTAGTTTTGATAATGGTAGCAGTAGTAACGGTAACGGTAACACTGATAGCAATAGTTTTGTAGCAAATGTAACCGTGATGATAGCAGTAGTAACTTAGGAAGAACAATATAAGATAAATTCGTAGGCATTGGATTGGTGACTTGTTGGATGATATTCATCATGAGACAGTTATAACCTAGGGCGATACAGCACTAGCTCCAGTTCGTCAATATGATGTAGGCATGTATTCCATAAATAATCATACGTGCTTATGGAAAGAATTTGCATGACATCTTTTGTCCTCCCCTCCCATGGCAGTGGGGTCCATATTAGAAACTAAGGGATATTACGGCCTCCTTTTAATATAGAACCGGGACAAAGCATTAACACATAGTGAATACATGAACTCCTCAAACTACGATCATCACTGGGAGAAGTCCCGATTGTTTTCACTCCGGGGTTGCCGAATCATAACACGCAGTAGGTGACTATAACTTGCAACATCGGATCTAAAACATGGATATAATGGTGATAACATAAACGGTTTATGTCGTGGAATTGTCACGGTAGATGTCCTAGCAAAAGGACTTAGTCGTAGGGCCATCGCAACTAGAAAGCTTAAAGGGGTTAATCGGGACAAAGGACACGAGAGGTTTTATACTAGTTCGGCCCCTTACGATGAAGGTAAAAACCTACGTCTAGTTGTGTTAGAATTGGTGGGGTTTCGATCACCAAGAGGCTAATCGGCCGGCTTGGTTGTCGATCTGTTGTTTCTTGACCTAAGCCGCCGCCGGGTCGTCCCCTTATATACACGGGTTGACGCCTGGTGGCCTACAGAGTCTCGGCCAGCTTATAAAATGTGTCCGACTCGGTGACTTCTTTTACATGCCTTTCTTTACAAGTCTTTCCTTACAATGGCGGTTTACAATATTGGGCCATAAGCCGCCTCTGGGCTTAGGCCTTCAATAAGTCTTAATAAACTATCGCCTTGAATGTTACTGGGTTTCTTTTGTAACCCGCCATTAGGGCTGACCCAGCCCCTCCTGGGCGGGTCTTACCTGGTAGCTATATTCCCAATAGTTTAGATCTGAAATCATGGCACCCGGGCCCAAAGTGACAAGAATTAAGCATGACAAAGTCATAGTAACATCAATATTAGAACATAGTGGATACTAGGGATCAAGGCCTAAGAAAACTAACTCGATTACATGACGAATCTCATCCAACTCGTCACCGACTAGCGATCTTACGAAGGAATTACTCACTCCCGGTGGGGAGCATCATGGAATTGGCGATGGAGAAGGGTTGGTGATGACAAAGAACAAAGATCCCCCTCTCCGGAGCCCCAAACGGGCTTCAGATCCGGCCTCCCGATGAAGAACAGGAGGTGACGGCGGCTCAATCTCGTGGATCATGATAATTCTTTCTCCCTGATTTTTTTCTAGAAAAATAGGATTTTATAGCGTCGGTTTCAGGGTCTGCGAGGCCATCAGGTGGGCACAACCCACCTGGGCGCACCAGGAGAGGGGGGCGCGCCCTGGTGGGTTTTGCTCACCCAGGTACCCCCCCTCTGGTGGGTCTTGGCTCCAGAAATTCTTATTATTGATATAAAAAAATGCTCGCAAAGTTTCGTTCCGTTCCGAGAACTTTTATTTCTACACAAAAACAACACCATGATAGTTCTGCTGAAAACAACGTTAGTCCGGGGTTAGTTTCATTCAAATCATGCAAATTAGAATCCAAAACAAAAGGAAAAGCGTTAGGAAAAATAAATACCTTGTAGACGTATCAAGGAGGCACGACAAATGGCATGTGTAATACCTGCTATTGGAAATATGCCCTAGAGGCAATAATAAATTGGTTATTATTATATTTCCTTGTTCATGATAATCGTTTATTATCCATGCTAGAATTCTATTGATAGGAAACTCAGATACATGTGTGGATACATAGACAACACCATGTCCCTAGTAAGCCTCTAGTTGACTAGCTCGTTGATCAATAGATGGTTACGGTTTCCTGACCATGGACATTGGATGTCGTTGATAACGGGATCACATCATTAGGAGAATGATGTGATGGACAAGACCCAATCCCAAGCCTAGCACAAGATCGTGTAGTTCGTATGCTAAAGCTTTTCTAATGTCAACTATCATTTCCTTAGACCATGAGATTATGCAACTCCCGGATACCACAGGAGTGCTTTGGGTGTGCCAAATGTCACAACACAACTGGGTGGCTATAAAGGTGCACTAGGGTATCTCCGAAAGTGTCTGTTGGGTTGGCACGAATCGAGACTGGGATTTGTCACTCCGTGTAACGGAGAGGTATCTCTGGGCCCACGCGGTAGGACATTATCATAATGTGCACAATGTGACCAAGGAGTTGATCACGGGATGATGTGTTACGGAACAAGTAAAGAGACTTGCCGGTAATGAGATTGAACAAGGTATCGGGATACCGACGATCGAATCTCGGGCAAGTATCGTACCGATAGACAAAGGGAATTGTATACGGGATTGATAGAATCCTTGACATCGTGGTTCATCCGATGAGATCATCGTGGAGCATGTGGGAGATAACATGGGTATCCAGATCCCGCTGTTGGTTATTGACCAGAGAGTTGTCTCGGCCATGTTTGCATGACTCCCGAACCCGTAGGGTCTACACACTTAAGGTTCGATGACGCTAGGGTTATAGGGAAAGTATGTACGCGGTTACCAAATGTTGTTCGGAGTCCCGGATGAGATCCCGGACGTCACGAGGAGTTCCGGAATGGTCCAGAGGTAAAGATTGATATATAGGAAGTATGGTTTTGGCCACCGGAAGTGTTCCGGGCATCACCGGTAGTGTACCGGGACCACCGGAGGGGTCCGGGGTCCACCGGGAGGGGCCACGGGCCCCGAAGGCATACATGGGCCAATAGTGGGAAGGGACCAGCCCCTAGGTGGGCCGGGGCGCCTCCCACCAAGGCCCAAGGCGCCTCCAAGAGGGGAGGGGGGCAAACCCTAGGGCAGATGGGCCCTAAGGCCCACCCCAGGTGCGCCTCCCCCTCTCCCCCTTGTGGCCGCCACCCTAGATGGGATCTGGGGCTGCCGCACCCCTTGGGGTGGGAACCCTAGGTGGGGGCACAGCCCTCCCTCTCCCCCTATATATAGTGGAGGCAAAGGGGCAGCCCAACACATGATTCGATCTCCCTATTGGCGCAGCCCTATCCCTCTCCCTCCTCGTCTCTCGTAGTGCTTGGCGAAGCCCTGCTAGAGTCACGCGCTCCTCCACCACCACCACGCCGTCGTGTTGTTGCTGGACGGAGTCTTCCCCAACCTCTCCTTCTCCCCTTGCTGGATCAAGGCGTAGGAGACGTCACCGGGCTGCACATGTGTTGAACGCGGAGGCGCTGTTGTTCGGCGCTTAGATCGGAATCAACCACAATCTGAATCGCTGCGAGTATGACTCCTTCATCCGCGTTCTTGCAACGCTTCCGATTAGCGATCTACAAGGGTATGTAGATGCACTCCCCTTACCCTCATTGCTATATTACTCCATAGATTGATCTTGGTGCTGCGTAGAAAATTTTAAATTTCTGCTACGATCCCCAACAGTGGCATCATGAGCTTGGTCTATGTGTAGTTTCTATGCACGAGTAGAACACAAGTTGTTGTGGGCGTCGATTTTGTCAATTTACTTGCCGTTACTAGTCTTATCTTGATTCGGCGGCATCGTGGGATGAAGCGCCCCAGACCGACCTTACACGTACTCTTACGTGAGACTGGTTCCAGCGACTGACATGCACTAGTTGTATAAGGTGGCTAGCGGGTGTCTGTCTCTCCCACTTTAGTCGGATCGGATTCGATGAAAAGGGTCCTTATGAAGGGTAAATAGAAATTGGCATATCACGTTGTGGTTTTCGCGTAGGTAAGAAACGTTCTTGCTAGAAACCTATAGCAGCCACGTAAAAACTTGCAACAACAATTAGAGGACGTCTAACTTGTTTTTGCAGCATATGCCTTGTGATGTGATATGGCCAAAAGGATGTGATGTATGAGATTGATCATGTTCTTGTAATAGGAATCACGACTTGCATGTCGATGAGTATGACAACCGGCAGGAGCCATAGGAGTTGTCTTAATTTATTTATGACCTGCGTGTCAACATAAATGTCATGTAATTACTTTACTTTATTGCTAAAGCGTTAGCCATAGTAGTAGAAGTAATAGATGACGAGACAACTTCAAGAAGACACGATGATGGAGATCATGATGATGGAGATCATGGTGTCATGCCAGTGACAACGATGATCATGGAGCCCCAAAGATGGAGATCATAAGGAGCAAAATGATATTGGCCATATCATGTCACTATTTGATTGCATGTGATGTTTATCATGTTTTACATCTTATTTGCTTAGAACGACGGTAGCTTAAATAAGATGATCCCTCACTAAAATTTCAAGAAAAGTGTTCCCCCTAACTGTGCACCGTTGCGAAGGTTCGTTGTTTTGAAGCACCACGTGATGATCGGGTGTGATAGATTCTAATGTTCAAATACAACGAGTGTTGACGAGCCTAGCATGTACAGACATGGCCTCGGAACACATGCCAAACACTTAGGTTGACTTGATGAGCCTAGCACGTACAGACATGGCCTCGGAACACGGAAGACCGAAAGGTTGAACATGAGTCGTATAGAAGATACGATCAACATGAGATGTTCACCGTTGATTTCTAGTCCGTCTCACGTGATGATCGGACACGGCCTAGTCGATTCGGATCATGTTTCACTTAGATGACTAGAGGGATGTCTATCTGAGTGGGAGTTCAATAAATAATTTGATTAGATGAACTTAATTATCATGAACATGGTCTAAATTGTCTTTGCAAATATGTTGTAGATAAATAGCTCACGTTGTTGCTCCCTATTTCAATACGTTCCTAGAGAAAGACCAAGTTGAAAGATATTGTAAGCAATGATGCGGACTGGGTCCATAGTCTGAGGAGTGTCCTCACTGCTACACAGAAGGCTTACGTCTTTGATGCACCGCTCGATGTGCAAACCCCTACTAACGTCGTCTGTGGATGTTGTGAACACCTGACAGACACATCCTGACGACTACTTGATAGTTTAGTGCACCATACTTCACGGCTTAGAATTGGGATTCCAATGACGTTTTTGAACGCCATAAGACATATGAGATGTTCCAAGAGCTGAAATTGGGATTTCAGGCTCATGCCCGCGTTGAGAGGTATGAGACCTCTGACAAGTTCTTTTGCCAACAAGATGGAGGAGAATAGCTCGCTAGTGAGCATGTGCTCAGAATGTCTGGGTGCTACAATCACTTAAATCAAGTGGGAGTTAAACTTCCAGATAAGATAGTGATTGATAGAGTTCTCTAGCCACTATCACTAAGCTACTAGATCTTCATGATGAACTATGACATGCAAGGGATGGAGTTGATCCCGGAGCTGTTCGCGGTGCTTAAGACCGTAAAAGGTAGAAATCAAGAAGGAGCATCAAGTGTTGATGGTTTAACAAGACCACTGGTTTCAAGAAGGGCAAGGGCTAGAAGGGAAACTTCATGGATGGAAAACCAGTTGCCGCTCCAGTGAAGGAACCCAAGGTTGAACCCAAACCCGAGACTGAGTGCTTCTATTGTAAGGGGAATAGTCACTGGTAGCGGAATTACCCCAAATGCATGGTAGATAAGAAGGTTGGCAACTTCAACAAAGTATATACGTGTTATTAATGTGTACCTCACTAGTACTCCTGGTAGCACCTGGGTATTGGATACCGGTTCAGTTGCTATTATTGGTAACTTGAAGCAAAAGCTACGGACTAAACGGAGACTGGCTAAGGGCGAGGTGACGATGTGTGTTGGAAGTGTTTCCAAAGTAGATGAGATCACCATCGCATGCTCCATCTGCCTTCGGGATTAGTATTGAACCTAGATAAATGTTACCAGGTGTCTACGTTGAGCATAAATATGATTAGATCATGTTCATTGCAATACGGTTATTTATTTAAGTTAGAGAATAATGGTTATTCTGTTTACATGAATAATACCTTTCATGGTCATGCACCCTATGTGAATGGTTCATTGAATCTCGGTCGTGGTAATACACATGTTCACGCCAAAAGATGTAGAGTTAATAATGATAGTACCACTTTCTTGTGGCACTGCCGCTTAGGTCATATTGGCGTAAGATGCATGAAGAAACTCCATGTCGATGGATGTTTGGAGTCACTTGATTTTGAATCACTTGACACATGCGAGCCATGCCTCATGGGCAGGATGAGTAAGACCCCATTTTCAGGTACAATGAAACGGGCAAGTGACTTGTTGGAAATCATACATGCTGATGCGTGTGATCCAATGAGAAATTGAAGCGTGCAGTGGATATCGCTATTTTCTCATCTTCACTGACAATTTGAGTAGATATAGGTATATTTACTTAATGAAGCACAAGTCTGAAACGTTTGAAAAGTTCAAGCGATTTCAGAGTGAAGTTAAGAATCATCATAACAAGAAGATCAAATTCCTACGATCTGATCAATGAGAATTTCTGAGTTATGAGTTTGGCAAACACTTAAGACATTGTGAATTGTTTCGTAGTTGAAGCCACCTGGAACACCACAGCGTAATGGTGTGTCCGGACGTCGTAATCGAACCTTATGAGATATGGTGCGATCTACGATGTCTGTTACCGATCTATCGTTTTCATTTTGAGGTTATGCGTTAGAGACAGCCGCATTCACTTTAGATAGGACACCATCTAAGTCCGTTGAGATGACGTCATATGAACATTGGTTTGGAAAGAAACCAAAGTTGTCATTTCTTAATGTTTGGGGCTGCGATGCTTAAGGCTTCAGCCGGAGAAGCTCGAACCCAAAAGCGGACAAACACATCTTCATAGAATACCCAAAGGTGACAGTTGGGTATACCTTCTATCTCAGATCCGAGGGCAAATTGTTTGTCGCTAAGAACGGGTCCTTTCTCGAGATGGAGTTTCTCTGGAAAGAATTGAGTGGGAGGAAGATAGAACTTGATGAGGTTGTCGAACCTTTGTTTCAACCAGAGAGTGATGCAACACAAAAAGATGTTTTCTGTGGCGCCTAGTCTGTTGAAGAGGAAGTTAATGATAGTGACCATGAAGCTTTGTATCAAGTTGCTATCGAACCTCATAGGTCGACAAGGATATGTACTACTCCTGAGTGGTATGGTAATGCTGTCTTAGATATCATGTTGTTAGACAACAATGAACCTACGAGCTATGGAGAAGCGATGGTGGGCCCGTATTCCGACAAATGGTTAGAAGCCATGAAATCCGAGATAGGATCCATGTATCAGAACAAAGTATGGACTTTGGTGGACTTGCTCGATGATCGGCAAGCCATTGAGAATAAATGGATCTTTAAGAAGAAGACGGACGTGGACGGTAATGTTACCGTCTATGAAGCTCGACTTGTGGCAAAGAGTTTTTCACAAGTTCAAGGAGTTGACTACGATGAGATTTTCTCACCCGTAGCGATGCTTAAGTCCGTCGAAATCATGTTAGCATTAGCTGTATTTTTCGATTATGAAATCTGACAGATGGATGTCAAAAACAAGATTTCTTACCAGTTTTCGTAAGAAAGAGTTGTATGTGATACAATCAAAGTTTTGTCGATCCTAAGGATGCTAAAAGGTATGCTAGCTCCAACAATCCTTCTATGGACTAGAGCAAGCATCTCGGAGTCAGAATACATGCTTTGATGGAGTGATCAAAGCTTTTAGGTTTATACAATGTTTGCTAGAAACTTGTATTTATAAGAAAGTGAGTGGGAGCACTACAACATTTCTGATAAGCATATGTGGATGACATATAGTTGATCCGAAATAATGTAGAATTTCTGGAAAGCATAAACGGTTGTTTGAAGAGTGATTTTCAAAGGAAGACCTGGATAAAGCTGCTTACATATTGGGCATCAAGATCTATAGAGATAGATCAAGACGCCTGATGATACTTTCAAAGAACGCACACCTTGACATGTTTTTGAAGGAGTTCAAAATAGATCGGTCAAAGAAGGGGTTCTTACCTGAGTTGTAAGGTGTGAAGTTGAGTAAGACTCAAAGATTGACCACGACAGAAGAAAGAGGAAGGACGAAGGTCGTCCCCTATGCTTTTGTCATAGGCTCTATACGGTATGCCATGCTGAAGTACCGCACCTGATGTGTGCCTTGCCACATGTCTGGCAAGAGGGTACAAAGGTGATCTAGGAGAGGATCACCAGATAGCAGTCGAAATTATCCTTGGAGGAATAAGGAAATGTTTCTCGTTTATGGAGATGATAAAGAGTTGGACGTAAAGAGTTACGTCGATGCAAGCTTAACACCTATCCGGATAGCTCTGAGTAGAGATACCGGATACGTATAATGGAGCAACAATTTGGAATAGCTCCAAGTGGAACGTGGTAGCAGCATCTATGATATGATATGAAGTTTTGTGAAATACATAGGGATCTGAATATGGCAAGACCCGTTGACTACAACCTCTCTCACAAGCATAACATGATCAAACCTAGAACTCTTTGAGTGTTTATCACATAGTGATGTGAACTAGATCATTGAGTCTAGTAGACTCTTGGATGTTGGTCACATGGCGATGTGACCTGTGAGTGTTAATCACATGGCAATGTGAACTAGATTATTGACTCTAGTGCAAGTGGGAGACTGTTGAAAATATGCCCTAGAGGCAATAATAAATTGGTTATTATTATATTTCCTTGTTCATGATAATCGTTTATTATCCATGCTAGAATTGTATTGATAGGAAACTCAGATACATGTGTGGATACATAGACAACACCATGTCCCTAGTAAGCCTCTGGTTGACTAGCTCGTTGATCAATAGATGGTTATGGTTTCCTGACCATGGACATTGGATGTCGTTGATAATGGGATCGCATCATTAGGGGAATGATGTGATGGACAAGACCCAATCCTAAGCCTAGCACAAGATCGGGTAGTTCGTATGCTAAAGCTTTTCTAATGTCAAGTATCATTTCCTTAGACCATGAGATTGTGCAACTCCCGGATGCCGTAGGAGTGCTTTGGGTGTGCCAAACGTCACAACATAACTGGGTGGCTATAAAGGTACACTACGGGTATCTTCGAAAGTGTCTGTTGGGTTGGCACGAATCGAGACTGGGATTTGTCACTCCGTGTAAACGGAGAGGTATCTCTGGGCCCACTTGGTAGGACATCATCATAATGTGCACAATGTGACCACGGAATTGATCACGGGATGATGTGTTACGGAACGAGTAAAGAGACTTGCCGGTAACAAGATTGAACAAGGTATAGGGATACCGACGATCAAATCTCGGGCAAGTATCGTACCGATAGACAAAGGGAATTGTATACGGGATTGATTGAATCCTTGACATCGTGGTTCATCCGATGAGATCATCGTGGAGCATGTGGGAACCAACAAGGGTATCCAGATCCCGCTGTTGGTTATTGACCGGAGAGTTGTCTCGGCCATGTCTGCATGACTCCCAAGCCCGTAGGGTCTACACACTTAAGGTTCGATGACGCTAGGGTTATAGGGAAAGTATGTACGCGGTTACCGAATGTTGTTCGGAGTCCCGGATGAGATCCCGGACGTCACGAGGAGTTCCGGAGGTAAAACTTTATATATGGGAAGTCCCTTTTTTTCACCGGAAAAGTTTCTTGTGCTATCGGTAACATACTGGGACCACCGAGAGGGTCCCGGGGGTCCACCAGGTGGGGCCACCAGCCCTAGAAGGCTGCGTGGGCCAAGTGTGGGAGGGGACCAGCCCCAGGTGGGCTGGTGCGCCCCCCACCAAGGCCCAAGGCGCAAGGGAGAGTGGGAGGGGGCAAACCCTAGGTCTAGATGGGCCTTAAGGCCCACCCTAGGTGCCCCCTCTCTCCCCCTAGGCCGCCCCCCTAGATGGGTTTTGGGGCTGCCGCCACCACTAGGGAGGGAACCCTAGATGGGGGCGCATCCCCTCCCCTTCCCCTATATATACTTGAGGTATTGGGGGCTGCAAGACACACGAGATCATCTCCCTCTTGGGGGAAGCCGTACCTCTCTCCCTCCTCGTCTCTCGTAGTGCTTGGTGAAGCCCTGCTGGAGTTCCGCGCTCCTCCACCACCACCACGCCGTCGTGATGCTGCTGGATGGAGTCTTCCCCAACCTCTCCTTCTCCCCTTGCTGGATCAAGGCGTGGGAGACGTCACCGGGCTACACGTGTGTTGAACACGGAGGTGCCATTGTTCGGCGCTTAGATCGGAATCAACCGCGATCTGAATCGCTGCGAGTACGACCTTCATCCGCGTCTTGCAATGCTTCCGCTTAGCGATCTACAAGGGTATGTAGATGCACTCCCCTTCCCCTCGTTGCTAGATTACTCCATAGATTGATCTTGGTGATGCGTAGAAAATTTTAAATTTCTGCTACGATCCCCAACGGTGGCATCATGAGCTAGGTCTATGCGTAGTTTCTATGCACGAGTAGAACACAAAGCAGTTGTGGGCATCGATATTGTCAATTTATTTGCCGTTACTAGTCTTATCTTGATTCGGCGGCATCGTGGGATGAAGCTGAAGGAAATATGCCCTAGAGGCAATAATAAAGTTATTATTTATTTCCTTATTTCATGATAAATGTTTATTATTCATGCTAGAATTGTATTAACCGGAAACATAATACATGTGTGAATACATAGACAAACAAAGTGTCACTAGTATGCCTCTACTTGACTAGCTCGTTAATCAAAGATGTTTATGTTTCCTAACCATAGACATGTGTTGTCATTTGATTAACGGGATCACATCATTAGGAGAATGATGTGATTGACATGACCCATTCCATTAGCTTAGCACTCGATCGTTTAGTATGTTGCTATTGCTTTCTTCATGACTTATACATGTTCCTATGACTATGAGATTATGCAACTCCCGTTTGCCGGAGGAACACTTTGTGTGCTACCAAACGTCACAACGTAACTGGGTGATTATAAAGGAGCTCTACAGTGTCTCCAAAGTTACATGTTGGGTTGGCGTATTTCAAGATTAGGATTTGTCACTCCGATTGTCGGAGAGGTATCTCTGGGCCCTCTCGGTAATGTACATCACATAAGCCTTGCAAGCATTACAACTAATGAGTTAGTTGCAAGATGATGTATTACGAAACGAGTAAAGAGACTTGCCGGTAACGAGATTGAACTAGGTATTGAGATACCGACGATCGAATCTCGGGCAAGTAACATACCGATAACAAAGGGAACAACGTATGTTGTTATGCGGTCTGGCCGATAAAGATCTTCGTAGAATATGTTGGAGCCAATATGAGCATCCAGGTTCCGCTATTGGTTATTGACCGGAGACGTGTCTCGGTCATGTCTACATTGTTCTCGAACCTGTAGGGTCCGCACGCTTAAGGTTTTGATGACAATTATATTATTAGTTTATGCATTTTGATGTACCGAAGTTTGTTCAGAGTCCCGGATGTGATCACGGACATGACGAGGAGTCTCGAAATGGTCGAGACATAAAGATTGATATATTGGAAGCCTATATTTGGATATCGGAAGTGTCCCGGGTGAAATCGGGATTTTACCGGAGTACCGGGAGGTTACCGGAACCCCCCGGGAGGTATATGGGCGTTAGTGGGCTTTAGTGGAAGAGAGGAGAGGTCGCCAGGGCTGGGCCGTGCGCCCCTCCCCCCTAGTCCGAATAGGACAAGGAGAGGGGGGCGGCGCCCCCCTTCCTTCTCTCTCTCCTCTTTCCCCCTCCCGAATCATATTCCAACTAGGAAAGGGGGGAATCCTACTCCCGGTGGGAGTAGGACTCCTCCTGGCGTGCCCTCCTCCTGGTCGGCCGCACCTCCCCCTGCTCCTTTATATACGGGGGCAGGGGGCACCCCTAGACACACAAGTTGATCCACGTGATCATATTCTTAGCCGTGTGCGGTGCCCCCTTCCACCATAATCCTCGATAATATCGTAGCGGTGCTTAGGCGAAGCCCTGCAACGGTAGAACATCAAGATCGTCACCACGCCGTCGTGCTGACGGAACTCTTCCTCGACACTTTGCTGGATCAGAGTCCGGGGATCGTCATCGAGCTGAACGTGTGCTAGAACTCGGAGGTGCCGTAGTTTCGGTGCTTGATCGGTCGGGCCGTGAAGATGTACGACTACATCAACCGCGTTGTGCTAATGCTTCCGCTATCGGTCTACAAGGGTACGTAGATCACACTCTCCCCTCTCGTTTCTATGCATCACCATGATCTTGCGTGTGCGTAGGATTTTTTTTGAAATTACTACATTCCCCAACAGTGGCATCCGAGCCTAGGTTTTATGTGTTGATGTTATATGCACGAGTAGAACACAAGTGAGTTGTGGGCGATATAAGTCATACTACTTACCAACATGTCATACTTTGGTTCAGCGGTATTGTTGGACGAAGCGGCCCGGACCGACATTACGCGTACGCTTACGCGAGACCGGTTCTCCCGACGTGCTTTGCACAAAGGTGGCTAGCGGGTGACAATTTCTCCAACTTTAGTTGAACCAAATGTGGCTACGCCCGGTCCTTACGAAGGTTAAAACAACACCAACTTGACAAACTATCATTGTGGTTTTGATGCGTAGGTAAGATTGGTTCTTGCTTAAGCCCGTAGCAGCCACGTAAAACTTGCAACAACAAAGTAGAGGACGTCTAACTTGTTTTTGCAGGGCATCTTGTGATGTGATATGGTCAAGACATGATGCTAAATTTTATTGTATGAGATGATCATGTTTTGTAACCGAGTTATCGGCAACTGGCAGGAGCCATATGGTTGTCGCTTTATTGTATGCAATGCAATCACGCTGTAATGCTTTACTTTATCACTAAGCAGTAGAGATAGTCGTGGAAGCATAAGATCGGAGAGATGACAACGATGCTACGATGGAGATCAAGGTGTCGCGCCGGTGACGATGGTGATCACGACGGTGCTTCGAAGATGGAGATCACAAGCACAAGATGATGATGGCCATATCATATGGCTTATATTGATTGCATGTGATGTTTATCTTTTATGCATCTTATCTTGCTTTGATTGACGGTAGCATTATAAGATGATCTCTCACTAATTATCAAGAAGTGTTCTCCCTGAGTATGCACCGTTGCGAAAGTTCTTCATGCTGAGACACCACGTGATGATCGGGTGTGATAGGCTCTACGTTCAAATACAACGGGTGCAAAACAGTTGCACACTCGGAATACTCAGGTTATACTTGACGAGCCAAGCATATACAGATATGGCCTCGGAACACGGAGACCGAAAGGTCGAGCATGAATCATATAGTAGATATGATCAACATAGTGATGTTCACCAATGAAACTACTCCATCTCACGTGATGATCGGACATGGTTTAGTTGATTTGGATCACGTGATCACTTAGAGGATTAGAGGGATGTCTATCTAAGTGGGAGTTCTTAAGTAATATGATTAATTGAACTTAAATTTATCATGAACTTAGTCCTGGTAGTATTTTGCAAATTATGTTGTAGATCAATACCTCGCGTTGTTGCTTCCCTGTGTTTATTTTGATATGTTCCTAGAGAAAATTGTGTTGAAAAATGTTAGTAGCAATGATGCGGATTGGATCCGTGATCGGAGGTTTATGTCCTTGATGCACCACTAGGTGACAGACCTATTGCAGGAGCAGATGCAGACGTTATGAACGTTTGGCTAGCTCAATATGATGACTACTTGATAGTTTAGTGCACCATGCTTAACGGCTTAGAATCGGGACTTCAAAGATGTTTTGAACTTCATGGAACATATGAGATGTTCCAGGAGTTGAAGTTAATATTTCAAGCAAATACCCGAGTTGAGAGATATGAAGTCTCCAACAAGTTCTATAGCTAAAAGATGGAGGAGAATCGCTCAACTAGTGAGCATGTGCTCAGATTGTCTGGGTACTACAATTACTTGAATCAAGTAGGAGTTAATCTTCCAGATAAAATAGTGATTGACAGAATTCTCTAGTCATCATCACCAAGTTAGTAGAACTTCGTGATGAACTATGATATGCAAGGGATAACGGAAACGATTCCCAAGCTCTTCGTAATGCTGAAATTGACGAAGGTAGAAATCGAGAAAAACATCAAGTGTTGATGGTAGACAAGACCACTCGTTTCAAGAAAAGGGCAGAGGGAAGAATGGGAACTTCAAGAAGAACAGTAAGAAAGTTGCTGCTCAAGTGAAGAAGCCCAAGTCTGGTCCTAAGCCTAAGACTAAGTGCTTCTACTGCAAAGGGACTGGTCACTGGAAGCGGAACTACCCCAAGTGATTGGCGGATAAGAAGGATGGCAAAGTGAACATAAGTATATTTGATATACATGTTATTGATGTGTACTTTACTAGTGTTTATAGCAACCCCTCAGTATTTGATACTAGTTCAATTGCTAAGATTAGTAACTTGAAACGGGAGTTGCAGAATAAACACAGATTAGTTAAGGGTGAAGTGACGATGTGTGTTGGAAGTGGTTCCAAAATTGATATGATCATCATCGCACACTCCCTATAATTTCGGGATTAGTGTTGAACCTAAATAAGTGTTATTTGGTGTTTGCGTTGAGCATGAATATGATTTGATCATGTTTATTGTAATACGGTTATTCATTTAAGTAAGAGAATAAATTGTTGTTCTGTTTACATGAATAAAACCTTATATGGTTACACATCCAATGAAAATAGTTTGTTGGATCTCGATCGTAGTGATACACATAATCATAATATTGAAACCAAAAGATGCAAAGTTAATAATGATAGTGTAACTTATTTGTGGCACTGCCGTTTAGGTCATATTGGTGTAAAGCGCATGAAGAAACTCCATGCTGATGGGCTTTTGGAATCACTTGATTATGAATCAGTTGATGCTTGCAAACCATGCCTCATGGGCAAGATGACTTAGACTCTGGTCTTCGGAACAATGGAGCGAGCAACAGATTTGTTGGAAATCATACATATTGATGTATGTGGTCCGATGAATATTGAGGCTCGCGACAGGTATCATTATTTTCTGTTCTTCACAGATAATTTGAGCAGATATGAGTATATCTACTTGATGAAACATAAGTCTGAAACATTTGAAAAGTTCAAAGAATTTCAGAGTGAAGTGGAAAATCACCGTAACAAGAAAATAAAGTTTCTATGATCTAATCGTGGAGAAGAGTATTTGAGTTACGAGTTTGGTCTTCAGTTAAAACAATGTGAAATAGTTTCACTACTCACGCCACCTGGAACACCACAGTGCAATGGTGTGTCCGAACGTCATAACCGTACTTTATTAGATATGGTGCGATCTATGATGTCTCTTACCGATCTACCACTATCGTTTTTGGGGTTATGCATTAGAGACAGCCGCATTCACGTTAAATAGGGCACCATCTAAATCCGTTGAAACGACACCGTATGAACTATGGTTTGGCAAGAAACCTAAGCTGTCGTTTCTTAAAGTTTGAGGTTGCAATGCTTATGTGAAAAAGTTTCAACCTGATAAGCTCAAACCCAAATCGGAGAAGTGCGTCTTCATAGGATACCCAAAAGAAAATGTTGGGTACACCTTCTATCACAGATCCGAAGGCAAGATATTTGTTGCTTTGAATGGATCCTTTCTAGAGAAGGAATTTATCTCGAAAGAAGTGAGTGGGAGGAAAGTAGAACTTGATGAGGTAACTGTACCTGCTCCCTTATTGGAAAGTAGTTCATCACAGAAATCTGTTCCTGTGACTACTAGACCGATTAGTGAGGAAGCTAATGATGACGATCATGTAACTTCAGATCAAGTTACTACCGAACCTCGTAGGTAAAACCAGAGTGAGATCCGCACCAGAGTGGTACGGTAAATCAGTTCTGGAGGTCATGTTACTTGACCATGATGAGCCTATGAACTATGAGGAAGCGATGATGAGCCCAGATTCCACGAAATGGCTTGAGGCCATGAAATCTGAGATGAGATCCACGTATGAGAACAAAGTATGGACTTTGATTGACTTGCCCAATGATCGATGAGCCACTGAGATTAAATGGATCTTCAAGAGGAAGACGGACGCTGATAGCAGTGTTACTATCTACAAAGCTAGAATTGTCGCAAAAAGGTTTTCGACAAGTTCAAGGTGTTGACTACGATGAGAGTTTCTCACTCATATCTATGCTTAAGTCTGTCCGAATCATGTTAGCAATTGCCGCATTTTATGAAATCCGGCAAATGGATAAACAAAATTGCATTCCTTAATGGATTTATTAAAGAAGAAGTTGTATATGATACAACCAGAAGGTTTTGTCAATCCTAAAGGTGGTAACAAAATGTGCAAGCTCCAGCGATCCATCTATGGACTGGTGCAAGCATCTCGGAGTTGGAATATGCGCTTTGATGAGATGATCAAAGCATATAGTTTTATACAGACTTGCGGTGAAGCCTGTATTTACAAGAAAGTGAGTGGGAGCACTACAACATTTCTGATAAGTATATGTGAATGACATATTGTTGATCGGAAATAATGTAGAATTATTCTGCAAAGCATAAAGGAGTATTTTGAAAGAATTTTTTCAAAGAAAGACCTCGGTGAAGCTGCTTACATATTAAGCATCAAGATCTATAGAGATAGATCAAGACGCTTGATAAGTTTTTTTAATGAGTACATACCTTGACAATATTTTGAAGTAGTTCAAAATTGGAACGGTCAAAGAAAGAGTTCTTGGCTGTGTTACAAGGTGTGAAATTGAGTAAGACTCAAAGCCCGACCGCGGTAGAAGATAGAAAGAGAATGAAAGTCATTCCCTATGCCTTAGCCATAGGTTCTATAAAGTATGCCATGCTGTGTACCAGATCTATTGTATACCCTACACTGTGTTAAGCAATGGAGTACAATAGTGATCTAAGAGTAGATCACTGGACATTGGTCAAAATTATCCTTAGTGGAATAAGGATATGTTTCTCGATTATGGAGGTGAAAAAAGGTTCGTCGTAAAAGGATTACGTCGATACAAGTTTTTGGCACTGATCCGGATGACTCTAAGTCTTCATCTGGATACATATTGAAAGTGGGAGCAATTAGCTAAAGTAGCTCCATGCAGAGCATTATAGACATAGAAATTTGCAAAATACATACGGATCTGAATTTTGGCAAACTCGTTGACTACGCTTCTCTGACAAGCAAAACATGATCACACCTTAGTACTCTTTGGGTGTTAATCACATATAGATGTGAACTAGATTACTGACTCTAGTAAACCCTTTGAGTGTTGGTCACATGACGATGTGAACTATGGGTGTTAATCACATGGTGATGTGAACTATTGATGTTAAATCACATGGCGATGTGATCTAGATTATTGACTCTAGTGCAAGTGGGAGACTGAAGGAAATATGCCCTAGAGGCAATAATAAAGTTATTATTTATTTCCTTATTTCATGATAAATGTTTATTATTCATGCTAGAATTGTATTAACCGGAAACATAATACGTGTGTGAATACATAGACAAACAAAGTGTCACTAGTATGCCTCTACTTGACTAGCTCGTTAATCAAAGATGTTTATGTTTCCTAACCATAGACATGTGTTGTCATTTGATTAACGGGATCACATCATTAGGAGAATGATGTGATTGACATGACCCATTCCATTAGCTTAGCACCCGATCGTTTAGTATGTTGCTATTGCTTTCTTCATGACTTATACATGTTCCTATGACTATGAGATTATGCAACTCCCGTTTGCCGGAGGAACACTTTGTGTGCTACCAAACGTCACAACGTAACTGGGCGATTATAAAGGAGCTCTACAAGTGTCTCCAAAGGTACATGTTGGGTTGGCGTATTTCAAGATTAGGATTTGTCACTCCGATTGTCGGAGAGGTATATCTGGGCCCTTTCGGTAATGTACATCACATAAGCCTTGCAAGCATTACAACTAATGAGTTAGTTGCAAGATGATGTATTACGAAACGAGTAAAGAGACTTGCCGGTAACGAGATTGAACTAGGTATTGAGATACCGACGATCGAATCTCGGGCAAGTAACATACCGATGACAAAGGGAACAACGTATGTTGTTATGCGGTCTGACCAATAAAGATCTTCGTAGAATATGTGGGAGCCAATATGAGCATCCAGGTTCCGCTATTGTTTATTGACCGGAGACGGGTTTCTCGGTCATGTCTAGATTGTTCTTGAACCCGTAGGGTCCGCACGCCTAAGGTTTTGATGACAGTTATATTATGAGTTTATGCATTTTGATGTACCGAAGTTTGTTCGGAGTCCCGGATGTGATCACGGATATGATAAGGAGTCTCGAAATGGTCGAGACATAAAGATTGATATATTGGAAGCCTATATTTGGATATCGGAAGTGTTCCGGGTGAAATCGGGATTTTACCGGAGTACCGGGAGGTTACCGGAACCCCCCGGGAGGTATATGGGCCTTAGTGGGCTTTAGTGGAAGAGAGGAGAGGTGGCCAGGGCTAGGCCGCGCGCCCCTCCCCCCTAGTCCGAGTAGGACAAGGAGAGGGGGGCGGCGCCCCCCCCTTCCTTCTCTCTCTCCTCTTTCCCCCTCCCGAATCCTATTCCAACTAGGAAATGGGGGAATCCTACTCCCGGTGGGAGTAGGACTCCTCCTGGCGCGCCCTCCTCCTGGCCGTCCGCACCTCCCCCTGCTCCTTTATATACGGGGGCAAGGGGCACCCCTAGACACACAAGTTGATCCAGGTGATCATATTCTTAGCCGTGTGCGGTGCCCCCTTCCACCATAATCCTCGATAATATCTTAGCGGTGCTTAGGCGAAGCCCTGCAACAGTAGAACATCAAGATCGTCACCACGCCGTCGTGTTGACGGAACTCTTCCCCGACACTTTGCTGGATCGGAGTCCGGGGATCGTCATCGAGCTGAACGTGTGCTAGAACTCGGAGGTGCCGTAGTTTCGGTGCTTGATCGGTCGGGCCGTGAAGACGTACGACTACATCAAGCGCGTTGTGCTAACGCTTCCGCTGTCGGTCTACAAGGGTATGTAGATCACACTCTCCCCTCTCGTTGCTATGCATCACCATGATCTTGCGTGTGCGTAGGATTTTTTTTGAAATTCCTACGTTCCCCAACAGAAGCGGCCCAGACCGACCTTACACGTACTCTTACGTGAGACTTGTTCCACCGACTGACATGCACTAGTTGCATAAGGTGGCTAGCGGGTGTCTGTCTCTCCCACTTTAGTCGGATCAGATTCGATGAAAAGGGTCCTTATGAAGGGTAAATAGAAATTGGCATATCACGTTGTGGTTTTCGCGTAGGTAAGAAACGTTCTTGTTAGAAACCTATAGCAGCCACGTAAAAACTTGCAACAACAATTAGAGGACGTCTAACTTGTTTTTGCAGCATATGCCTTGTGATGTGATATGGCCAAAAGGATGTGATGTATGGGATTGATCATGTTCTTGTAATAGGAATCACGACTTGCATGTCGATGAGTATGACAACCGGCAGGAGCCATAGGAGTTGTATTAATTTATTTATGACATGCGTGTCAACATAAACGTCATGTAATTACTTTACTTTATTGCTAAAGCGTTAGACATAGTAGTAGAAGTAATAGATGACGAGACAACTTCAAGAAGACACGATGATGGAGATCATGATGATGGAGATCATGGTGTCATGCCGGTGACAACGATGATCATGGAGCCCCGAAGATGGAGATCAAAAGGAGCAAAATGATATTGGCCATATCATGTCACTATTTGATTGCATGTGTTGTTTATCATGTTTTACATCTTATTTGCTTAGAACGACGGTAGCTTAAATAAGAGGATCCCTTAACTGTGCACCATTGCGAAGGTTCATTGTTTCGAAGCACCACGTGATGATCAGGTGTGATAGATTCTAACATTCGAATACAACGGGTGTTGACGAGCCTAGCATGTACAGACATGGCCTCGGGACACATGCAAAACACTTAGGTTGACTTGACGAGCCTTGCATGTACAGACATGGCCTCGGAACACGGAAGACCGAAAGGTCGAACATGAGTCGTATAGAAGATACAATCAACATGAGATGTTCACCATTGATGACTAGTCCGTCTCACATGATGATCGGACACGGCCTAGTCGATTCAGATCATGTTTCACTTAGATGACTAGAGGGATGTCTATCTGAGTGGGAGTTCATTAAATAATTTGATTAGATGAACTCAATTATCATGAACATAGTCTAAATTGTCTTTATAAATATGTTGTAGATAAATAGCTCACATTGTAGCTCCCTGTTTCAATACGTTCCTAGAGAAAGATTAAGTTGAAAGATATTGTAAGCAATGATGCGGACTAGGTCCGTAGTCCGAGGAGTGTCCTCACTGCTACACAGAAGGCTTACATCTTTGATGCACCGCTCGATGTGCAAACCCCTACAACGTCGTATGTGGATGTTGTGAACACCTGACAGACACATCCTGATGACTACTTGATAGTTTAGTGCACCATACTTTACGGCTTAGAATCCGGATTCCAATGACATTTTGAACGCCATAGAACATATGAGATGTTCCAAGAGCTGAAATTGGGATTTCAGGCTCATGCCCGTGTTGAGAGGTGTGAGACCTCTGACAAGTTCTTTTGCCAACAAGATGGAGGAGAGTAGCTCAGCTAGTGAGCATGTGCTCAGAATGTCCGGGTGCTACAATCACTTAAATCAAGTGGGAGTTAAACTTCCAGATAAGATAGTGATTGATAGAGTTCTCTAGCCACTATCACTAAGCTACTAGATCTTCGTGATGAACTATGACATCCAAGGGATGGAGTTGATCCCGGAGCTGTTCGCGGTGCTTAAGACCGCAAAAGGTAGAAATCAAGAAGGAGCATCAAGTGTTGATGGTTTAACAAGACCACTGGTTTCAAGAAGGGCAAGGGCTAGAAGGGAAACTTCATGGATGGCAAACCAATTGCCGCTCATGTGAAGTAACCCAAGGTTGAATCCAAACCCGAGACTAAGTGCTTCTATTGTAAGGGGAACGGTCACTGGTAGCGGAATTACCCCAAATACATGGTAGATAAGAAGGCTGGCAACTTCAACAAAGTATATACGTGTTATTAATGTGTACCTCACTAGTACTCCTGGTAGCACCTGGGTATTGGATACCGGTTCAGTTGCTATTATTGGTGACTTGAAGCAAAAGCTACGGACTAAACGGAGACTGGATAAGGGCGAGGTGACGATGTGTGTTGGAAGTGTTCCCAAAGTTGATGAGATCACCATCGCACGCTCCATCTGCCTTCGGGATTAGTATTGAACCTAGATAAATGTTATCAGGTGTCTACGTTGAGCATGAATATGATTAGATCATGTTCATTGCAATACGGTTATTCATTTAAGTTAGAGAATAATGGTTATTCTGTTTACATGAATAATACCTTTCATGGTCATGCACCCTATGTGAATGGTTCATTGAATCTCGGTCGTGGTAATACGCATGTTCACGCCAAAAGATGTAGAGTTAATAATGATAGTACCACTTTCTTGTGGCACTGCCGCTTAGGTCATATTGGCGTAAGATGCATGAAGAAACTCCATGTCGATGGATGTTTGGAGTCACTTGATTTTGAATCACTTGACACATGCGAGCCATGCCTCATGGGAAGGATGACTAAGACCCCATTTTCAGGTACAATGAAACGGGCAAGTGACTTATTGGAAATCATGCATGCTGATGCGTGTGATCCAATGAGAATTGAAGCGTGCGGTGGATATCACTATTTTCTCATCTTCACTGACGATTTGGGTAGATATAGGTATATCTACTTAATGAAGCACAAGTTTGAAACGTTTGAAAAGTTCAAGCGATTTCAAAGTGAAGTTAAGAATCATCATAACAATAAGATCATGTTCCTACGATCTGATCAAAAGGGGATTTTCTGAGTTATGAGTTTGGCAATCACTTAAGACATTGTGGAATTGCTTCACAGTTGAAGCCACCTGGAACACCACAAGGTAATGGTGTGTCCCGACGTCGTAATCGAACCCTATGAGATATGGTGCGATCTATGATGTCTCTTACCAATCTACCGTTTTCATTTTGAGGTTATGCGTTAGAGACAGCTGCATTCACTTTAGATAGGACACCATGTAAGTCCGTTGAGACGACGTCATATGAACATTGGTTTGGCAAGAAACCAAAGTTGTCATTTCTTAATGTTTGGGGATGCGATGCTTAAGGCTTCAACCATAGAAGCTCGAACCCAAAAGCAGACAAACACATCTTCATAGGATACCCAAAGGTGACAGTTGGGTATACCTTCTATCTCTGATCCGAGGGCAAATTGTTTGTCGCTAAGAACGGGTCCTTTCTCGAGAAGGAGTTTCTCTCGAAAGAATTGAGTGGGAGGAAGATAGAACTTGATGAGGTTGTCGAACCTTTACTTCGACCAGAGAGTGATGCAACACAGAAAGATGTTTTCTGTGGCGCCTATGTCTGTTGAAGAGGAAGTTAATGATAGTGATCATGAAGCTTCGGATCAAGTTGCTATCGAACCTCATAGGCCGACAAGGATATGTACTACTCCCGAGTGGTACGGTAATCCTGTCTTAGATATCATGTTGTTAGACAACAATGAACCTACGAGCTATGGAGAAGCGATGGTGGGCCCGTATTCTGACAAATGGTTAGAAGCCATGAAATCCGAGATAGGATCCATGTATCAGAACAAAGTATGGATTTTGGTGGACTTGCCCGATGATCGGCAAGCCATTGAGATAAATGGATCTTTAAGAAGAAGACGGACGTGGGTGGTAATGTTACAGTCTATGAAGCTCGACTTGTGGGGAAGAGTTTTTTCACAAGTTCAAGGAGTTGACTACGATGAGAATTTCTCACCCGTAGCGATGCTTAAGTCCGTCGAAATCATGTTAGCATTAGCTGTATTTTTCGATTATGAAATCTGACAGATGGATGTCAAAACGAGTTTTCTTACCAGTTTTCATAAGAAAGAGTTGTATGTGATACAATCAAAGTTTTGTCGATCCTAAGGATGCTAAAAGGTATGCTGGATCCAGCGATCCTTCTATGGACTAGGGCAAGCATCTCGGAGTTCGAATATATGCTTTTGATGGAGTGATCAAAGCTTTTAGGTTTATACAATGTTTGCTAGAAACTTGTATTTACAAGAAAGTGAGTGGGAGCACTACAACATTTCTGATAAGCATATGTGGATGACATATAGTTGATCCGAAATAATGTAGAATTTCTGGAAAGCATAAATGGTTGTTTGAAGAGTGATTTTCAAAGGAAGACCTGGATAAAGCTGCTTACATATTGGGCATCAAGATCTATAGAGATAGATCAAGACGCCTGATGATACTTTCAAAGAACGCACACCTTGACATGTTTTTGAAGGACTTCAAAATAGATCGGTCAAAGAAGGGGTTCTTACCTGAGTTGTAAGGTGTGAAGTTGAGTAAGACTCAAAGATTGACCACGGCAGAAGAAAGAGGAAGGACGAAGGTCGTCCCCTATGCTTTTGTCATACGCTCTATACGGTATGCCATGCTGAGTACCACTAGTGCAGAACCGGGCAATAGCACCGGTTCGTAAGGCCCTTTAGTGCCGTTTCGGTAACCGGCACTAAATTGTAGGCACTAAAGGGCCCCCCTTTAGTACCGGTTCAGCACGAACCGGTGCTAAAGGGCAACCACATGGCACGAGCCAGCTCCGTGGGCGCGTAGGACATTAGTACCGGTTGGTAACACCAACCGGTACTAAATGTTTGGGTGTGTTTTGGTTTTATTTTTTATTTTTACTTTAATTTTGTGTTTTCAATTTAATTTAGTGATTGTTTTACATTATAATGAGTTGTTAAATCATTAGGTGATTAGTTTGACTGGATGCATGGATCCTAGCTAGCTAAGTCATCAAGTATATGTCATATCCATATTATATATACTTGATCACCTACTTAAGTGATCGAGGTAATATGGATATGGCATATACTTGATCACTTAGCTAGAATCCATCCAGTTGAAACTAATATGCAATTTCTTTCATAAATGATATAATAACTCATCATCATCATCATATTAATTAATATAAAAACTCTTGCATCATATATATCATCACCAACGGTTTTCATAGCAAAGATCATTGAGTTCAACATGGTAATGATATTATAAGCGTTCATAACACCACGAAAGCAAATCACTCTTTGAGATTAAGTTCAGGACGAAGAACACGGACATGAGAGGACAAGTACTAAGAGCATGAACTAGCTAATTAATCACTCCTGCTGCTCTCTCTCAGGTAAAATAGCATAAAACATGTATAGCTTTGCTGATTCATCATATTGGAGCATGCAGATGAACCTGTCTCCTAATCGTGGGTTGCGCTTCTGATTGCTGCCCCCTAGTACTTCTCTGTGATCGTTCACAATTTTGCTCCAGTCTTTTACTATTAAGCATTCCTCGCTATTAGAAATCCTGAATGCACTAAAGTGCATTGTAAGATATCTTGGCCGTAAGCTAACAATATTCATGGTACCTTTAGTCTCGATCCAATCAGGCACAACATTCATCGGGAGTCCCTGTTGAAGAACATCTTATAGTAACATACTTAGCAATGAAGTTTAGCTTAAAAAAATAATGTATGCAAAAGATGCACTGAGGAGAAATAGTAGAAATTTTCCATCTTTCCTAAATATATGTGACCGTAGTTCAGTACGAACACTATTGGTCGCACGTTTTGAGTAATAACATTTCTAAGTGCAGGAAAGAAATTTGTCTTGACAGCATCAAGATCCTCAAGCCATGAAACATAATGACTTGTCTCCTCGCAGTTTAGTTCAGCCCCGGGACATTGGACGGTCCTGTCTACCAAGCGCCGGACATGTTTGCTTGATTGGAAGTAAGCTGTCAATATAAATTGAGATCTATTAATTATTCAACTGGTTCAAATAATCTCATATCAAAGACATAAATATGGTTGAGAAACTCACATAATGATAGAACTGGAGGCGTCTGCACATCGACCCAGATGTCTCTATTATCTTCAATATCATCTTCCGGACGAATATCAAAGGTGATAACCATATCAGGCTAAAATGCATAAGCCTTGCATAGTGCTTGCCAAGTTTTGCATTCAAAATAGGTGTATGTGTCTGCATTGTATAATTTGACGTTGAAGGTATAACCATGCTCGGTCTTCAAGTAAACTCTTTTTACCTCCATAGTTTTGTTAGGACTGAAACCTATCTTATCCAAGACAAAAATTCTTGCATGGCAGGGGATACGCTAGTAGAATAGTGAAAAATTAAAATTAGAAGTTGAAACAAATGAAGCATAAGTCATGCTTAATTACGAAAAAGACTTGTCGTTGTGACTTACTGTATCCACTTCGAAGTTCTCATCCAGCTTGATGCTGAAGCGTCTATCATCAACTAGAAAATTTCTGCCGCACAGGCCGTGCTGGTCTTCGCAGTATTCACATATAATGAAATCATGTTCGTCGTCAGACGACATTCCTATGTTCATAGGTGAAACATTAAACACTTATTAGTTCTATTAATTCAACTAATTCTGTTAATTCAACTAGTTCAACTAATTAATTGAACTAATTCAACTAAGCACATATGAAGAATATACCTAATTAATTGAACTAATTCAACTAACTAGTTCAACTAATTAATTCAACTAAACTAGTTCTATTAATTTTCTTACTAAAAATAAGGTAGCTAGTTCTATATAATAAAATGTTAATTAGATAATGAAATCTCATATAACTAAATTAAATATATATCTAACATATAATTTATATCTAATTCATCTAACATTTGACATTAATATCTAACATATGTTTATATATAGGTGAAACATTAAACACTTACTAGTTCTATTAATTCAACTAAATAAACTAGTTCTAT
>NC_041392.1:601602967-601608153 GCF_002162155.2 Triticum dicoccoides | reverse complement strand
GGGGCGACGGCGCGGTGACGGGGACGACGGGTGGCGGGGGCGACGACCGTGACGGCGACGACGGGTGGCGTGGGCGACGGCGGTGACGGTAACGACGGGTGGCGGGGGCGGCGAGGGCGGCGCGCGATGGGCGACGGGCGCGGCGAAGAAGTTGGATCGAGAAGAAGTACTAGTGGTCGATGAAACTGTTTTTTTTTCCGTAAGTGCCATATATATACTAGGGGTCTTTAGTACCGGTTGGAGCCACCAACCGGTACTAAAGGCCAATTTTCGCCAGGCCAAGGGGCGGGAGACGGCCCCTTTAGTACCGGTTGGAGCAACCAACCGGTACTAATGGTTGTGCGCTGCCACCGGCGGTGCATAATGTTTAGTCTCATCTCGCCGAGCGAAGGGCAGCTGCACTGGTTTATAAACCCAGCCGCAGCTGCTCCTTCGAGCTTCTCTATATAGCAGGCTTCTGGGCCTAACTAGGGAGCGCTGCCCTGTGAGTCTGCTGGCCCTTCTCGGCCTGCATTTGCACACCCTAGGTCTGGCAGGCCCATTGGGCAGCGCGCCAATAAATTTTTTATATAGTTTTTCTTTTCTGCATTATTTATTTTCTTCTATTTATTTTTGATTAATTTTTCTATAGTTTTTTTCTTTTCTGCATTATTTATTTTCTTCTATTTATTTTTGAGTAATTTTCTTGTATAATTTTTTTCTACATTATTTCTTTTCTTCTATTTCCAGTTTGTGACGCCCGGGTAATTAAGCTACAGTGATCCTCTGCTAATGGTTCCACGTCACCTCGTTTATAGTTGCTAATCTCGAGTTAGTTCGAAACCGATTCAAATTCAAATTCAAAAATAGGCAAACAATAAAAGTTTTCAAATATTAAAACTAAAATGTTCGGAGTGAACCAAATATTGCATAGATAATTGTGGTGAAGAAACCCCACTTTTATAAAATGTTTAAATACTATCAGATGAATAAAACAGCCGCATAGATAGTTATTTAAATACCTTTTCTAATTAATAAATGTCAAACTAAATTATTCGAGGACTTGACTTTTTGTGACAATGGCCTAAATTGAATTACTAAATTAGATGCCAAGTATATATATTTTACAAAAAAATAAAACAATAGGAAACAAAGACAAAACAGAAAAGAAAACTAACAACAAGAAAAGAACCCCCCGGGGCTCCGGCCCAGCAGGCCATCAACCCCACTGGGCCAACCCACCAGGCCCAGCCGGCCACCCCACTTAACCCCCTCGGTCCACTGACCGAAACCCTAACCCCCACTGCTCCCCCGATCCCCCCACTCGTCCCACTCCTCCCTCTCACCCTTCCCCGATCTGGATCGGGGCAACCCCCCGATCCCATCGCCCCATCGCCGCCTCGGCGTCGCCGTCACCTCCCTCGCGGAGCCGGCCCCCTCCTGTCGCCCCACCGGCGCCCTTCCGCCCGTCCGCGACCACGCTGACGCGGGACCCCGCCCGGAGCTACCTCGCCCCCGCCGCACGAGGACCGCGCCGCCGAAGCCCCTCACCGTCTTCCCCGAAACGCCGTCGCCTCGTCGTCCACGCCGGCCTGCTTCCCCTGCGTCGACGTCGACCCCGTCCTCCTCCACAATGGCCTTCCTCGACCTCCATCGCGCCCGCTGCCCTAGACCCTACGCCCCAATGTGAGCCCCGCCGCGCTCACCTCCGCCCTCCTCCTTCCCTTGTCCCCGTGCCTCCCTCGGTGCGCCACCGCGCGCACACACGCCCGCGGCCTCCTTCCAGTGCGCGCCCACCGTGGCCGCGCCCCTGTTGGTCACCGCCGACCCCGCGCCGCCCTGCCTAGCCAGGGCTACGCACGGCCACGCCCCTCCTCGCCTTATCGTCGACGACCGTGCGCCCCGGAGCTCTGCTCCGCCCCTGATCCCCGCCTTCGCCGCCGCAGCTCGCGCACCCCGCCCTCGGCCTCGTTGCCACTGCGGCCTGGGGGCCTCGCTGTGCCGCCCCCGCACGCTGGTCGCCGCTCAGGCTTCGGCCACGCCCGCGGCGCCCGTCGCCGGGTTCGCGCGCATGCCGAACCGCTCGGGCTGGTGCCCGACACCCGTTGCGCCCGCTAACCCGCATTGGTCCAATGACCCTATGACAAACGGGGCCCAGCCCAGAACGTTTTAATAAAAAAGGGAAATAAAATAAAAATAAATTATTAATTAATTAATTAATTAATTAGTGGATTAATTAAGTTAATTAATCATGTTTAAATTAATCTAATTAACTAGTTAGTTTACTTAAACAGTAATTAGTTTAACCTAAACCCTAATCAACCTAACAGTGTATGACAGGTGGGTCCCACTAGGGCCCACACGTCAGTTTGACTAGTCAACACCTCTGTTGACTGCTGATGTCATGCTGATGTCATGATGACATCAGCAAACACTGTTATGGATAATGTTGAATTAAATTAAATTAATTAAAATTCTTAAAATGATTTAAATATTTTAAAATTAATACAAAATAAACCGTAGCTCGGATGGAAAAACTTTGTACATGAAAGTTGCTCAGAACGACGATACGAATCCGGATACGTAGTCTGTTCGTCCGCCACACATCCCTAACCTATCGAACTCACAAGTTTCCACCTCCGGCTCCTTTGCTCGAAAACGCGGAACACCGGGGATACTTTCCCGGTTGTTCCCCCCCTTCACCGGTATCACCTCATACCGCGTTAAGGCACCCCTAGCACCGTTACTTGTCATGTCATGCATCGCTATGCATCTGTTTGCTTAAGTATTTATTGTTTCTTCCCCCTCTTCTCTCGCTAGACACCGAGACCGATGCTGCTGCCGCCCCGTTCGACTACGGAGTTGACGACCCCTCCTACTTGCCAGAGCAACCAGGCAAGCCCCCCCTTGATCACCAGATATCGCCTATTCTTCTCTATACTGCTTGCATTAGAGTAGTGTAGCATGTTACTGTTCGGTTACTCCTATTCTATTGCATAGCCTGTCATTGTTTCTACAGTCATTGATACCTTACCCGCAATCCTAAATGCTTAGTATAGGATGCTAGTTTATCATCATTGGCCCTACACTCTGGTCAGTCTGCCTTGCTATACTATCGGGCCGTGATCACTTGGGAGGTGATCACGGGTATATACTACATACATACATACTATACAGATGGTGACTAAAGTCGGGTCAGCTCATTGAGTACCCGCAAGTGATTCTGATGAGGGGGCTGAAAGGACAGGTGGCTCCATCCCGGTAGAGGTGGGCCTGGGTTCCCGACGGCCCCCGACTGTCACTTTGTGGCGGAGCGACAGGGCAGGTTGAGACCACCTAGGAGACAGGTGGGCCTGGCCTTGTTCGGCATTCGCGGAAACTTAACACGCTTAACAAGATCTTGGTATTTGATCTGAGTCTGGCTACTGGCCTATACGCACTAACCATCTACGCGGGAGTAGTTATGGGTATCCCGGCGTCGTGGTATCAGCCGAAGCACTTCAGACGTCAGCAACGGAGCGGCGCGCGCCGGATTGGAACGTAAGCCTGCTCTTGTATTAAGGGGGCTAGTTCTGCTTCCGGCCGCCCTCGCAACGTGTAGGTGTGCTATGGGCGATGGGCCCAGACCCCTGTGCGCTTAGGTTTAGACCGGCGTGCTGGCCTCTCTGTTTTGCCTAGGTGGGGCTGCGACGTGTTGATCTTCCGAGGCCGGGCATGACCCAGGAAAGTGTGTCCGGCCAAATAGGATCGAGCGTGTTGGGCTATGTGGTGCACCCCTGCAGGGAAGTTAATCTATTCGAATAGCCGTGATCTTCGGTAACAGGACGACTTGGAGTTGTACTTTGACCTTATGACAACTAGAACCGGATACTTAATAAAACACACCCTTCCAAGATCCACAGACAACCCGGTGATCGCTTTTCTACAGGGCAACGAGGAGAAGATCGCCGGGTAGGATTATGCTATGCGATGCGACTGGAGATGCGCTTGGAGATGCTACCTGGATATGCTACTTGGAGATGCTACTTGGAGGACTTCAATCTACTCTCTTCTACATGCTGCAAGACGGAGGCTGCCAGAAGCGTAGTCTTCGACAGGATTAGCTATCCCCCTCTTATTCTGGCATTCTGCAGTTCAGTCCACTGATATGGCCTCCTTACACATATACCCATGCATATGTAGTGTAGTTCCTTGCTTGCGAGTACTTTGGATGAGTACTCACGGTTGCTTTCTCCCTCCTTTTTCCCCTTTCCTTTCTTTTTGGTTGTCGCAACCAGATGCTGGAGTCCAGGAGCCAGGAGCCAGCGTCAACGACGACTACTACATTGGAGGTGCTTACTACTACGTGCAGGCTGACGACAACGACCAGGAGTAGTTAGGAGGATCCCAGGCAGGAGGCCTGCGCCTCTTTCGATCTGTATCCCAGTTTGTGCTAGCCATCTTATGGCAACTTGTTTAACTTATGTCTGTACTCAGATATTGTTGCTTCCGCTGACTCGTCTATGATCGAGCACTTGTATTCGAGCCCTCGAGGCCCCTGGCTTGTATTATGATGCTTGTATGACTTATTTTATTTGTGGAGTTGTGTTGTGATATCTTCCCGTGAGTCCCTGATCTTGATCGTACACATTTGCGTGCATGATTAGTGTACGATTGAATCGGGGGCGTCACACAGTTTGTACATGAAGTGCGTCCAGTTTTTGTCGTGACCCTCTCTACTCTTTCGCATATGCTATGCGGGTGAAATGATGATACCATGCCAAGTTTCAACATTTCCAGAGTTCATTTTGTAGTGATTTTCAATTTCACGATCATTTAGCTCTCTAAACAATTAGGTAAATGACCGAAAAACAACAAATGATGTCAGAACATGTTGGAAATTGATGACGTCGCTTTGAATGCTGCATACTGAACACAAAAGAAGTCCGGAGTTCAAATAAGTTTAAAAAACATTGAAGTGGCCATGTAACAGATGAGTTCTCGTCCGAAACCCTGATACTCCGAAAGAGTTTGTCCAGTTTGTACACGAAGTGCGTCCAGTTTTTGCCGTGACCCTCTCTACTCTTTCGCACATGCTATGCGGGTGAAATGATGATACCATGCCAAGTTTCAACATTTTCAAAATTCATTTTGTAGTGATTTTCAATTTCACGGTCATTTAGCTCTCTAAACAATTAGGTAAATTACCGAAAAACAACAAATGATGT
>NC_041392.1:601582278-601602444 GCF_002162155.2 Triticum dicoccoides | reverse complement strand
GGGTGAAATGATGATACCATGCCAAGTTTCAACATTTTCAGAATTCATTTTGTAGTGATTTTCAATTTCACGGTCATTTAGCTCTCTAAACAATTAGGTAAATGACCGAAAAACAACAAATGATGTCAGAACATGTTGGAAATTGATGGCGTCGCTTTGAATGCTGCATACTGAACACAAAAGAAGTCCGGAGTTCAAATAAGTTTAAAAAACATTGAAGTGGCCGTGTAACAGATGAGTTCTCGTCTGAAACCCTGATACTCCGAAAGAGTTTGTCCAGTTTGTACACGAAGTGCGTCCAGTTTTTGCCGTGACCCTCTCTACTCTTTCGCACATGCTATGCGGGTGAAATGATGATACCATGCCAAGTTTCAACATTTTCAGAATTCATTTTGTAGTGATTTTCAATTTCACGGTCATTTAGCTCTCTAAACAATTAGGTAAATAACCGAAAAACAACAAATGATGTCAGAACATGTTAGAAATTGATGACGTCGCTTTGAATGCTACATACTGAACACAAAAGAAGTCCAGAGTTCAAATAAGTTATTAAAAATAAAAAAGAGGTGCAATGCTGGTTAATTTGCTTCAAGAAATTAGGTAAATGACCGAAAAACAACAAATGATGTCAGAACATGTTGGAAATTGATGACATCGCTTTGAATGCTGCATACTGAACACAAAAGAAGTACGGAGTTCAAATAAGTTATTAAAAATAAAAAAGAGGTGCAATGCTGGTTAATTTGCTTCAAGCCTTTCGGAATAGTGTAGACTGCACTGCACATAGCTCAGTGCAATCTATGCTATTCCGAAAGGCTTGAAGCTAATCAACATGCGGGTGAGCATTGCGCCTCTTCGTCATTGTCTGTGCACTCACGGCTTATAAACCGCTCATACTGCCTCTCTCTTGGCGAGGTGGGACTAAAAATCAGCTTACTAAGAAACTCTAGTACCGGTTCATGGCATGAACCGGTACTAAAGGTCTTCATGGGGGCCCCAGCCTGACCATAGCCTGACACAACCTCATTAGTACTGGTTCGTGGCATGAACCGGTACTAAAGGTTCCCCACGAACCGGTACTAATGAGGCCCGCCCGCCTAGCCGTTGGAACCGGCACTAATGGTCACATTAGTGCCGGCTCAAATTCAAACCGGCACTAATGTGCTTCACATTTGACCCTTTTTCTACTAGTGTACCGCACCTAATGTGTGCCTTGCCACATGTCTGGCAAGAGGGTACAAAGGTGATCTAGGAGTGGATTACCAGATAGCAGTCAAAATTATCCTTAGAGGAATAAGGAAATGTTTCTCGGTTATGGAGGTGATAAAGACTTCGACATAAAGAGTTACGTCAATGCAAGCTTAACACCTATCCGGATAGCTCTAAGTAGAGATACCGGATACGTATAATGGAGCAACAATTTGGAATAGCTCCAAGTGGAACGTGGTAGCAGCATCTACGATATAAAGTTTTGCGAAATACATATGGATCTGAATATGGCAAGACCCGTTGACTACAACCTCTCTCGCAAGCATAACATGATCAAACCCAGAACTCTTTGTGTGTTTATCACATAGTGATGTGAACTAGATCATTGAGTCTAGTAGACTCTTGGATGTTGGTCACATGGCGATGTGACCTGTGAGTGCTAATCACATGGCGATGTGAACTAGATTATTGACTCTAGTGCAAGTAGGAGACTGTTGGAAATATGCCCTAGAGGCAATAATAAATTGGTTATTATTATATTTCCTTGTTCATGATAATCGTTTATTATCCATGCTAGAATTGTATTGATAGGAAACTCAGATACATGTGTGGATACATAGACAACACCATGTCCCTAGTAAGCCTCTAGTTGACTAGCTTGTTGATCAATAGATGGTTACGGTTTCCTGACCATGGACATTGGATGTCGTTGATAACGGGATCACATCATTAGGAGAATGATGTGATGGACAAGACCCAATCCTAAGCCCAGCACAAGATCATGTAGTTCGTATGCTAAAGCTTTTCTAATGTCAAGTATCATTTCCTTAGACCATGAGATTGTGCAACTCCCGGATACCATAGGACTGCTTTGGGTGTGCCAAACGTCACAACGTAACTGGGTGGCTATAAAGGTGCACTACGGGTATCTCCGAAAGTGTCTGTTGGGTTGGCACGAATCGAGACTGGGATTTGTCACTCCGTGTAACGGAGAGGTATCTCTGGGCCCACTCGGTAGGACATTATCATAATGTGCACAATGTGACCAAGGAGTTGATCACGGGATGATGTGTTACGGAACAAGTAAAGAGACTTGCTGGTAACGAGATTGAACAAGGTATCGGGATACCGACGATCGAATCTCGGGCAAGTATCGTACCGATAGACAAAGGGAATTGTATACGGGATTGATTGAATCCTTGACATCGTGGTTCATCCGATGAGATCATCGTGGAGCATGTGGGAGCTAACATGGGTATCCAGATCCCGCTGTTGGTTATTGACTAGAGAGTTGTCTCGACCATGTCTGCATGTGTAGGATCGAAGTATGTCTAGAGGGGGGTGATTAGACTACTTGACCAAATAAAAACTTGACCTTTTCCCAATTTTAGTTCTTGGCAGATTTTAGCTATTTTAGGACAAGTCAAGCAATCATCACACAATTCAAGCAAGCATGCAAAGAGTATATTGGCAGCGGAAAGTAAAGCATGCAACTTGCAAGAATGTAAAGGGAAGGGTTTGGAGAATTCAAACGCAATTGGAGACACGAATGTTTTTCCCGTGGTTCGGATAGGTGGTGCTATCCTACATCCACGTTGATGGAGACTTCAACCCACAAAGGGTAACGGTTGCGAGAGTCCACGGAGGGCTCCACCCACAAAGGGTAACGGTTGCGCGAGTCCACACAGGGCTCCACCCACGAAGGGTCCACGAAGAAGCAACCACCCACAAAGGGTCCACGAAGAAGCAACCTTGTCTATCCCACCATGGCCATCGCCCACACAGGACTTGCCTCACTAGTGGTAGATCTTCACGAAGTAGGCGATCTCCTTGCCCTTACAGACTTCTTGGTTCAACTCCACAATCTTGTCGGAGGCTCCCAAGTGACACCTAGCCAATCTAGGAGACACCACTCTCCAAGAAGTAACAAATGGTGTGTAGGTAATGAACTCCTTGCTCTTGTGCTTCAAATGATAGTCTCCCCAACACTCAACTCTCTCTCATAGGATTTGGATTTGGTGGAAAGAAGATATGAGTGAAAAGCAACTTGGAGAGGCTAGAGATCAAGATTCATATGGTAGGAATGGAATATCTTGGTCTCAACACATGAGTAGGTGGTTCTCTCTCAGAACATATGAGTTGGAATGGTGTATGTGTTCTGATGGCTCTCTCTTCCAATGAAGAGGGGGTGGAGGGGTATATATAGCCTCCACACAAAATCCAACCGTTACACAGTTTTCCAATCCCGGTGGGACCGAATCACAAACTCGGTCGGACCGAAAATGTAAACCTAGTGACCGTTAGAGATTTTCGGTGGGACTGACATGCAACTCGGTAGTACCGATATGGTTAGGGTTTGGGCATAACGTAATCTCGGTGAGACCGATTACACAAACTCGGTGAGACCGAATTTGGTAATTAGCTAACCAGAGAGTTGGTCAGGCAAACTCGGTGGGACCGATTTGCTCTTTCGGTGAGACCGAAAAGTTACAAAGGGGAAACACTGAATTTACATTGCAATCTCGGTGGGACTGATTCGCTCTTTCGGTGAGACCGAAAAGTTACGAAAGGGAAACAGAGAGTTTGCAATCCCATCTCGGTGAGACCGAGATCCCTATCGGTAGAACCGAATTGCTAGGGTTTGGCAGTGGCTAATGACAAGTGAAACTCGGTGGCGCCGGATAGGAAGAATCGGTAGGACCGAGTTTGGCTTAGGGTTTAGGTCAAATGTGGATATGGGAAAGTAGTTGAGGTTTTTTGGAGCATATCACTAAGCACATGAAGCAAGAGGCTCATTAAGCAACACCTCATCCCTCCTTGATAGTATTGGCTTTTCCTAAAGACTCAATGTGATCTTGGATCACTAAAATATAAAATGAAGAGTCTTGAGCTTTTGAGCTTGAGCCAATCCTTTTTCCTTAGCATTTTGAGGGTTACACTTTCACATCCATGCCATGCCAATCATTGAGCTTTCCTGAAATAATCATCTTGGAATAGCATTAGCTCAATGAGCTATATGTTGTTATGAATTACCAAAACCACCTAGGGATAGTTGCACTTTCAATCTCCCCCTTTTTGGTAATTGATGACAACATATAGATCAAAGCTTCCACAAATGATAATAAGCATGAAATATATCGTCGCTTTGAGAAGTATGTGATAAGTAAGAGCTCCCCCTAAATTTGTGCATATTTAAAATTTGCTTTGGACTGCAAATGCACAAGGAGTTAGAGTCATGGGTTACTCTTCCATGTCACATACATCTTGGTGGAGCGCTTAAAATGATAAGAATGAAATACATGCACTCATCACCAAGAATAGTGAAAGATCACATAAGATAGATAAGATAAAAGCACTATGCAAGCATTAAGTGTAGCTTATGATCAAACACATGATCATCAATGTCTCACAAATAATGACCTAGTATCTCAAGCACTCAAAATCAAACAAGTTCGAAAAACCACCAAATAAAGCAAGAGAGAAAAGAAACACTATCTCTCTCGAAGCCTATGATCTATACATTTTTCTCCTCCTTTGGCAACAAGTTACCAAAAAGTTCCTAGAAAATGCATAGTGCTAGATCGATGCTCCGGCTTGATCTTCTGGTGGTGGTGGAGTCCGGATCACTCCAAGGACAAAGGCTTCTGTAGACGCTGAAGTAGACGCTAGAGTTGGAGCTGAAGTAGATGCTGGAGCTGGTGGAACTGAGGCTGTAGCTGGTGCTGAGGTGGTGGATCTTGTGTCAGCAACTGGCACGGCAGACGACCTCGGACCTCGTGGCACTCTGGCAAAGGCATGAGTGGTAGTCCTGCCTCTCCTCTCCTGCATATCATCTTGGAGCTGCTCCACTGCAGACTGAATCTTCGTTACCTTGACATCCAAGTCATAGAACTTTTGTTCCATGATTCTCTCTAGGCTTGCCTGGTTTTGAGTTAGGGTGGCTAGTCCTTGCTCAATCCGCAGGGTGGATGCAATCAGGTAACCAAGCTGCTCTTGTTTGGTCTTCAAGAAATACTCAGATGCCTCCTCTTGAGTTGGCATCTTGGCAGCTTTCTCCTTCCTTGCCTTCTCCTTCTTTGCGTATGCTTGGGCAGATGATGGCTCGTTCTCAGTCATGACAACTTGATTGTCCTCAAAATCTGGACGGATGGGCAGGTGTTCCTTGTCCAATAAATATATGCCCGTGCCCATCTTGGAGTTAATGAGCTCCTGGATCTGAGGGGCATATCCGCAACTCCTCTTCTGATCTGCTGCAGTCCTTTTGATAGTTTCCACTATGAGGCTCATCACCTTGAACTTCTGAGGCACATCAAATACATGTAGCAAGTTGATAGCATGGCCTCTGATCATCTTGTGATCTCCAGACTTGGGCAATAAGGTTTGCCTCAAGATCCAATTGATAGTTGGCAGCCCTGACAGAAGGTAATGCACAGACCCAAATTTGAACGTGTCAAGTGCTTCATTTGGAATTTCCTTGTACATATTGGACATAGAGTTATGGTCCATCTTCTTCTTGGCATATATGTCCAAATCACCATCATGCTCCTCTGGGGCATTAATGATCTGTGCCCACTCAGCAACTGTGGATTGGTACCTTGTACCCTCAGACATCCATGTGATCCTCCCATCTGAATAAAAATGTGCTGTAGAGTAGAACTGCATTATAAGCTCCTCATTCCACTTTGTGAGCTTCTGCCCAACAAAGTCAGCTACTCCACAAGCTATGAAGCTGTCTTGCACTCCAAGATAGTGCTCCTCATTGTCCTTGATGTACTGCCAGTCAACCAATCTCATATCACAGACTATTGGCTTCTTATCAAGCAGTACTGTCTCATAGAAGTCCTGCTGTTCCTTAGTGTGGAACCTGTAGTCAACATCAGTCCTCCTCCTTGAAGCATACGGGTCTGCTTCTCTCCACTTCCTCAGCCCTGAATCTCTCCTGAGCTTCATGTCCTCAGCCACATGATGCGCATCGTTGTGGTCTGGGATCTTGGGCTTGAGCTTTCTCAGAACTTGCTCTTCATCCTCTTCTTCAGCAACAGTCTCAGGCACTGGGGCCTTGTTCTTCTCAGCTGCAGGAATGCTCCTTGTATTCCTCTTTGGTTTTGGCTTGGAGGCAGCTTTGGGCTTAGATGCAGTAGCCCCTGATCTTATGGCATCACCCATCAGCTTGGGTGCCTTGGGTGCTGGTGCAGCTACCTCTTCTTCCTCTTCCTCTTCCATGATGGAAGCCTTTCCTAGCACTCTGGCTACGGTCTTCTTGACCCTTTCCTTTCTTTTCTTTCCCTCAACAGCAACTGGCTCTTTGGGTGCAGGTTTCTCAGTTGAAGCTCTTGCCTTTGACATAGGCTGCCTGCCTGCTGGCCTTTTGATCTTTAGACCTGGCTTTGTGCCTTGAGCTGGCTCAACTCTCTTTGATGTGGCCTCTTCCTCTACCACATAATCTTCATCTTCAGAGTCTGAAGTTCTCTTCTTCTTCTGTCTGGTGGCAGCTTTTGGCAGATTGCTTGGAGTACTTCTGCTGCCCTCATCTGAAGAGCTGGAGGGACTAGTGCCCTCACTCATGTGCACCTGCTGCTCTGACATGTTCTCGCTGTCACTTTGATCAGACATGCTGCAAGCTCTGACTTCTGACCCTGTGAATAGTTTATAGATGAGTTAGAATAGATGAGCATCACAAAATGCAGAGATTTTTGCAAAAAGAATGATCCAAAAACTTAGTTTTAGTTTCCCACTGAAATCATCTCGGATCTACCGATTTTCAAACTCGGTGATACCGAAGCAGTTTTGGAACCTAAACTAGTGAACTTGGTAGGACCGAGTCACAGTTCGGTGGCACCGAGACTGCTAGGGTTTCACAGAGTTCCAAAATCGGTCACACCAATAAGTAATTCTCGGTCAGACCGAGTCTCACTTGTGCAATGGCATAAGCCAAATCGGTGGACCGAGTTTTTCAACTCGGTGGGTCAGAGATGGTTTCGGCGGAAACCTAACCCTAAAAGTTTTGAATCAAAGCTAATCTACGGGCGTATTGACTGGATAGGAGTGTTTCAATCGTGGCAAGAATCATGAAGAACACAATGTGCTAGGAATTGGACGGGGAATAGCACTATGATCGAGTCCATACCATAGTTCGGCGGAGACTCGCTACGGCGGCAACGGCAGGGCAGAATTCCCGTTGACGGCGACGGAGACCAGCGACTGGAGGCGGCTGGCGGCGAGAAGACGATCCGGAGACCACGTTGGCAGAGCAGGCTATCGCGCGGGAGAAGGGGTTCGGAGAAATTTCCAAATTTTGCCCGTGACTATATATAGCCCGACCCTGTCGGTGTGACCGAGTGGAACAACTCGGTGGCACCGAGATTCATAACTGCAGGCAGTTACTAAAACTCGGTGGGACCAAAATGTTCAAATCGGTTGCACCGAGATCGAAAACCTAGATCAACTTAATGATCTCGGTAGGACCGAAAGTGGGGTATCGGTCAGACCGAGAATCATAAAGAGGTTTTGGAAGTTTAAGTCTATGACGAATCGGGGACTCTGAGCGCTCCTCACACAGAGTGGTTCGAATCTGACTTGATCAAATTTTGTCATGCAGCATGAATAGAGTTGGGACGAGAAAAGCATAGATAGCTAGAGGAGGTACTTAGGCATTCTTGTCCATCCACTTGGCAAAAGAAAATAAAACCAAACAATCAAAACAACAAGTGGATGTCCTCGAATGAGTAAAATATGCAACCAGCATGCTCACACAATAAGATGGCAAATGAAATATGTGGCAAGGCATGCACAGCCAATTCTAGCATCTATCAAGCAATTTGCGATGACAAGGTCATCTATATATGAGTATATTGACTTAGGAGTCAAGTGAGAGCACTTGATCATAGGTCATACTCATCGTTTAAGCTTAAGTGGGGTTACCACTTTTACATAAAGCATTGTTGTGTTCACATCTTTAGAGTTTCTTTAGCTCAAGTCTTAGAGTAAAGCTCCCCCTAGATGTGATATCCCCCCTAAGAGGGATGAACTAACCTTGGGTTTTGTCGATGATGATTCATGTAGATGTTGAAGATGTGGATGCTCAATGTTGATGTAGATCACTTGGAGCTATCCATTTGAGTGAATTGCACTTTCAATACCTACATGGGTTAGTCCCACAAGGAACAAACAAGGATATCCATAGACATAGAGTGATGCACACACAAGATGATGTCCATGAAAACTTTTAGGTTACCTTGTCCTTGTCTTACCAACAAGAGGGTTTGTGACTCCTTGAACTAGTGCAAGATGTGGAAGTTGATTGCACTTGTTCTTGCCAAAATGATAAGAGTGAAGTATGTTGGCGGAGTCACCCTCAAGAACTCTTCTAGTTCTTCTTATTTTGGATCCACACCATCTTGATGGGAATCCTTGGAGTTGTAGTCGTACTTGATGAAGTGGAACTTGAAGTAGTCTTGGGAATCCACTTGACTAAGGTCTTAGGAGCTTCTTCAAATGCATCAATTTCCTCTTGAAGCTTGTCCTTGCCTTTTTGCTCGTAGTCTTGTGGTGGAAGATCATCTTGAGCTTGTGTTCCCTTGAAAGAAGTATCATACTTCTCTTGTTGAGGAACAAACTTTGTCTTGGGGTATTGATCTTCTTCCCACTCAACTCCATTGGCATTGAACTTTCGTTCAAAACCAACACCTTGATTCTTCCGGTGCATTCCTTGCTTGTGCACAATTTCCTCGAATTGCTTACTCCCGGCAAGGCTTTTGTACACTCCTTTCTCTTTAATTCCCTTCAATAAGCTATTTTCTTGCTCAAGTGTAACTTGGCTAAGAGAATCATTAGTGGAATCAAGAGAACTACTAGAAGCAACAATATTGGATTTAGCATGATCATTGTTACTGCTAGAGGAAGAATCTTTCTTGTTCTTGTTACTAGACTTGACTTGAGGCATGTAAGTGGATAAGAGTAAACGCTTGGCAATGTAAGAAGAGCTTTTCTTGCGGAGATCATCATTGATTGCTTTTAAGAACTCATGCTCTTGCTCAAGATTGAGATTTTCAAAGCGTAATTTCTCATGAGCTCTTAAAAGTTCTCGATGATCTTCGAATATAGTTTCATGAGCTAACTTAAGAGTGTTTAGTTCTTTAGTTAGAGCCTCAATCTTCTCCTTATCATTGTCATTCGTTTTATCTTGATTAGCATGTTTAATTGACGTTTCATCATAGTATTCAGCACTAGAGTTGTCAACAAGCAAATCATCACCTAACAAGTCATCTTCATCACTATTGAAATCAACATACTCGGGGTGTGTTACCTTAGGACCTTTGGCCATGAAGCATCTTCCAATTCCTTCATTTGGTGAGTCAAATATGTCGTAGGAGTTGGTTGACACAAGTGCTAGACCGGCAACACCTTCATCTTGAGTATCTTCGGAGTCGGAGTGATAACTTCTCTCGGAGTGGCTGTCGGAGTCGGAGCCGGATACCCATTCACCAACATGAGCTTGATGTCTTCGTCTTGTGTAGCTCCTTGATGATTTTTCCTTCCTTTCCGAATCCTTGCTTCTCCGTGAGTATCTTCGTTCATAGCGATCATCTCTACTCCTCCTCTCTCTTGGTGGTGATTCTTTGCTTCTTCTTTTTGGAGAATCTTCTCTTCTCTTGTGGGGAGCCGTACACTCATTGGAATAGTGTCCGGGTCTTCCACAACTGTAGCAGTTTCGCTCTCGACTAGAAGATCTTTTGTCATTGTAGGACCTTGACTTGAAGCTTCTATCTTTGCTTCTACTCTTGTAGAACTTGTTGAAGTTCTTCACCATTAAGCTCAATTCTTCATTGAAGTCTTGTTTCTCACTTGATGATGTAGGGGCTTCACATGAGGCTTTATAGGCACCACTTGATTTGTTGTGAAGTTCCTCTTTATCCTTAAGTGACATCTCATGAGCAACAATTCTTCCAATCACCTCCGTTGGCTTGAGATCTTTGTAATTGGGCATCATTTGGATCAATGTGCACACGGTATCATATTTTCCATCCAAGGCTCATAGAATCTTCTTGATGATGAATCTGTCGGTCATCTCTTCACTTCCTAAGCCGGCAATCTCATTTGTGATGAGAGCAAGCCTAGAGTACATTTCAGCGACACCTTCACCATCCTTCATCCTGAACTTGTCAAGTTGGCTTTGAAGCACATCCAACTTGGATTCCTTAACGGAGTCAGTACCTTCGTGCGTATCAATCAAAGTGTCCCAAATTTCCTTCGCATTCTCAAGACGGCTGATTTTGTTGAATTCTTCGGGGCACAATCCGTTGAAGAGAATATCACAAGCTTGAGCATTGTATTGCAACATCTTCAACTCATCCGCGGTAGCTTCACGGTTTGGTTCTCTCCCATCAAAGAAGTCACCTTGCAAACCAACACACACAATAGCCCAAACGGCGGGGTTATGTCCAAGAATATGCATTTTCATTTTATGCTTCCAACTAGCAAAGTTAGTACCATCAAAGTAGGGACCTCTACGGTGGTAATTTCCCTCGCTAGACGCCATACTCTCCTAGGTTGTGAAACCAAGGCTATGACCACCAAAGCTATGGAGATCAAAGAAAATGGAGACCAAAGCTCTGATACCACTTGTAGGATCGAAGTATGTCTAGAGGGGGGTAATTAGACTACTTGACCAAATAAAAACTTGACCTTTTCCCAATTTTAGTTCTTGGCAGATTTTAGCTATTTTAGGACAAGTCAAGCAATCATCACACAATTCAAGCAAGCATGCAAAGAGTATATTGGCAGCGGAAAGTAAAGCATGCAACTTGCAAGAATGTAAAGGGAAGGGTTTGGAGAATTCAAACGCAATTGGAGACACGGATGTTTTTCCCGTGGTTTGGATAGGTGGTGCTATCCTACATCCACGTTGATGGAGACTTCAACCCACAAAGGGTAACGGTTGCGAGAGTCCACGGAGGGCTCCACCCACAAAGGGTAATGGTTGCGCGAGTCCACACAGGGCTCCACCCACGAAGGGTCCACGAAGAAGCAACCACCCACAAAGGGTCCACGAAGAAGCAACCTTGTCTATCCCACCATGGCCATCGCCCACACAGGACTTGCCTCACTAGCGGTAGATCTTCACGAAGTAGGCGATCTCCTTGCCCTTACAGACTTCTTGGTTCAACTCCACAATCTTGTCGGAGGCTCCCAAGTGACACCTAGCCAATCTAGGAGACACCACTCTCCAAGAAGTAACAAATGGTGTGTAGGTAATGAACTCCTTGCTCTTGTGCTTCAAATGATAGTCTCCCCAACACTCAACTCTCTCTCATAGGATTCGGATTTGGTGGAAAGAAGATTTGAATGGAAAGCAACTTGGAGAGGCTAGAGATCAAGATTCATATGGTAGGAATGGAACATCTTGGTCTCAACACATGAGTAGGTGGTTCTCTCTCAGAACGTATGAGTTGGAATGGTGTATGTGTTCTGATGGCTCTCTCTTCGAATGAAGAGGGGGTGGAGGGGTATATATAGTCTCCACACAAAATCCAACCGTTACACAGTTTTCCAATCCCGGTGGGACCGAATCACAAACTCGGTCGGACCGAAAATGTAAACCTAGTGACCGTTAGAGATTTTCGGTGGGACTGACATGCAACTCGGTAGTACCGATATGGTTAGGGTTTGGGCATAACGTAATCTCGGTGAGACCGATTACACAAACTCGGTGAGATCGAATTTGGTAATTAGCTAACCAGAGAGTTGGTCAGGCAAACTCGGTGGGACCGATTTGCTCTTTCGGTGAGACCGAAAAGTTACAAAGGGGAAACACTGAATTTACATTGCAATCTCGGTGGGACCGATTCGCTCTTTCGGTGAGACCGAAAAGTTATGAAAGGGAAACAGAGAGTTTGCAATCCCATCTCGGTGAGACCGAGATCCCTATCGGTAGAACCAAATTGCTAGGGTTTGGCAGTGGCTAATGACAAGTGAAACTCGGTGGCGCCGGATATGAAGAATCGGTAGGACCGAGTTTGGCTTAGGGTTTAGGTCAAATGTGGATATGGGAAAGTAGTTGAGGGTTTTTGGAGCATATCACTAAGCACATGAAGCAAGAGGCTCATTAAGCAACACCTCATCCCTCCTTGATAGTATTGGCTTTTCCTAAAGACTCAATGTGATCTTGGATCACTAAAATATAAAATGAAGAGTCTTGAGCTTTTGAGCTTGAGCCAATCCTTTTTCCTTAGCATTTTGAGGGTTACACTTTCACATCCATGCCATGCCAATCATTGAGCTTTCCTGAAATAATCATCTTGGAATAGCATTAGCTCAATGAGCTATATGTTGTTATGAATTACCAAAACCACCTAGGGATAGTTGCACTTTCAGCATGACTCCCGAACCCGTAGGGTCTACACACTTAAGGTTCGATGACGGTAGGGTTATAGGGAAAGTATGTACGCGGTTACCGAATGTTGTTCGGAGTCCCAGATGAGATCCCGGACGTCACGAGGAGTTTCGGAATGGTCCAGAGGTAAAGATTGATATATAGGAAGTATGATTTTGGCCACCGGAAGTGTTCCGGGCATCATCGGTAGTGTACCGGGACCACCGGAGGGGTCCGGGGGTCCACCGGGAGGGGCCACGGGCCCCGGAGGCATATATGGGCCAATAATGGGAACGGACCAGCCCCTAGGTGGGCTGGGGTGCCTCCCACCAAGGCCCAAGACGCCTCCAAGAGGGAAGGGGGGCAAACCCTAGGGCAGATGGGCCCTAAGGCCCACCCCAAGTGCGCCTCTCCCTCTCCCCCTTGTGGCCGCCACCCTAGATGGGATCTAGGGCTGCCGCACCCTTTGGGGTGGGAACCCTAGGTGGGGGCGCAGCCCTCCCTCTCCCTCTATATATAGTGGAGGCAAAGGGGCAGCCCAACACACGATTTGATCTCCCTGTTGGCGCAACCCTACCCTTCTCCCTCCTCGTCTCTTGTAGTGCTTGGCGAAGCTCTGCTGGAGTCCCGCGCTCCTCCACCATCACCACGCCGTCGTGCTGCTGCTGGACGGAGTCTTCCCCAACCTCTCCTTCTCCCCTTGCTGGATCAAGGCGTAGGAGACGTCACCGGACTGCACGTGTGTTGAACGCGGAGGCGCCGTTGTTCGGCGCCTAGATCGGAATCAACCGCGATATGAATCGCTGCGAGTACGACTCCTTCATCCGCGTTCTTGCAATGCTTCTGATTAGCGATCTACAAGGGTATGTAGATGCACTCCCCTTTCCCTCGTTGCTAGATTACTCCATAAATTGATTTTGGTGATGCATAGAAAATTTTAAATTTCTGCTACGATCCCCAACACCTGCGTCACTGGATAGCATGGCAGGCCACATAGACAAAATCAACCATGTTGGTGTGATATTTTATAACTAAATAACTTGCCCCAACTAATGTATTTCTCTCAACATCAAATCATGTCATCTCAACATGCAACATGCATAGAAAACACCCATCTTTAACACGTAACTTTGTATTATAAAAAGTCTACCTCAGCATGCAAAATGCTTGAGAATTTTCATTCCATTATGCTATTTGTACATATGTTTTACAACTATAAAATAATCAAACAAAAATATTCATATTTCATATAAAAAATATTACTAATATTCCATACAAAAAATATCACTAATATATACTACAAAAACATTTCTACAACAAAGTGCGGGGTATAATCTTGTTTTGATTAAAGGACGTGTTTGATTGGTCGCATTAGGCCCAACCAGACAGGACGGGATGTTTTTTTGGCTCTTTGGTTGTCTCAGTCGCATGAAAAAGTTGGCCCGCACGGAACTCAAAGCACCTCTCAGCCTGCATCTGGAGGAATGCTCAAATTGGCCGTTTCTACTGGGCCAGGCTGAGGCGAGCCACCTTTGAGCGTACATGGTGGGCCCTCTTGCATGAGAGCATGCGAGCAGTATACACAGTGTACATTGTTTCTTCTTCCACCTCGAGTATGTTCCTTCTCTAATCTTCTTTCTTAGGTCATTTCTAATCCACACAACGGTGCATCAATTTGAGATAAGCTCTACATGAAAAAAATGCGCATCGATGTTCTGGTTTCATTTTTGTGATCAGTTCATAGTTTCATTGACCGTAAATGTTTAATTTCGTGTTCATGTTTGGAGCTATTTTGGATGAATTTTGTCAAATTCATCGCGCACAGTCGACCATCTGAATTCTCCTTATCAGTAGCTTCACCTTACAATTTCACACGACTTTCGTGTTGCATATTTTCTGTTTCGACGATCGTAGATGATTAAATCCGACACCATCCTCGTCAAGTATATAATCGTCGTCACTGCCGGTGTTGCTCCTCTTGGACTCCTATCCCGCGTGCTGTTACACTGGCGCCACCGCCTCCTCTCGGCCTCCTCTCCCATGTCCTGCTACATTGAAGCCACCACCGGCGCCGTTCCTCTCGCCTCCTTGCTTGCGTCCTACTACAATGGTGTCGTCGCCATCGTCGTTCCCTCATGTGTGTTGTTGCATTAGCGCCACCATCAGTGTCGTTCCTCTCAACCTCCTCTCCCACGTCCTATTACACTCGCTCGATCGTCGTTCCTCTCTGTGTCGTCTCCCACGTTCTGCTACACTGAAGCCATCATTGATGTCGTTCCTCTCGACCTTCTCGCCCGCGTCCTACTACAATGGTGCCGTTGTCATCGTCGTTCTTCTCGGCCTCCTTCTCCACGTCCTACTACAATGTCCCCTTCATCATCGCCGTTCCTTTTGGCCTCCTCCTCCCCGTCCAACTACACTGACGCCGCCATGGCGGGCACACTGCATTTTTTCTTCATCATCCCTGCCTCAACGCCCTTCTATTCGTTACTCCACACGGACTTTCTTTACGGCGGTGACGCTAGCAAATAGTTCACTGCATCGTCGATGAGGTCGCTCGCCCGCGACTCCATGCTCGTAATGTCGGACGCGGCGCCGCAACCATCGTCTACCGTTGTCGCCGAGGCACTCTAGTGTAACACTGTGTGTTATGGGTAACTATTAAGTCTTAACCATATTCAGTGCAAGCAACCAAACAACGTGCACTCATCTGACCACATGCAATGCGAGCAACCAAACGCGGTGCGTAGAGGCTTCGTTACGATGCAGGGAGAGGACATGTAGGCAACCAAACTAAGTGCATATTTGGTTTTTGGCCTGCATTTGCTCAGTCAGACCCAACTGGGACAAGTATGCAAAAGGGCAAAAACCGGTGCAGGTAACCAAAAGGGCATTTTGCAAGTTGATGTATCATATTGAATCCACACAACAAGTTTATGAATTACCAGTCGCAATTACCTCTTCGACAGAGAACCTTTCAAAAAAGGAAAAAGGATCTCGAGCTCAATGAAGCCCTGTTTTCTAAAATTCAAAAAAGAAAACTACATATGAACACTTAGATGTATACTGCATTTCTATAAATGTTCATGGTCAAATACGCTTTGGTGGCTTTTATAGTGAATAGTGCATGTGTTAGAAAAACATGATTTCATTTTTTGTTTAGCTTGAACCGCAGTGTATTTCTTCATGAAAATTTTATATGCATTTTTATAGAATTTTTTGAAACTTTAAGACTTGGTTTTTGTATTTTTCAAAATACTTAGATCCATGGAGCTCGGGATCCAAACGCTACTTTCCGCTCTCTGACAAACAAAACTGTTACTCCCTCAGTCTTAAAATATAAGTCGTTTTTTGACACTAGGGAGTATTTAGGTACAGGTGCTACCTTGCTGGCTAAGCTATTCGATTCGATCAATAACGAGGAGCCGAGGAGATACCATTTCCCAGAAAAATTGTTGTACTATCCCTTAGGCCTTGTCCACTTTAGGAATTTGGCATATTCACATTATTTTTATCAGCTTTTTGTGAAGTTTGTGGATAGTGAGCGCACGCATACGATCGTATACTACAACACATAGACCTTTTCCGCCGGGTTTAGCCCACCTGAATCTGGGAAAAGTTGGGGGGAAACTACTTTGCTTAACGAACCGGAGCACAGTGGGCGCGAGTCATCAATGTGTAAAGCCAGGCACGTCACCAACTTTGCACGGTTGCGCTGTCTGTTTGCTAGCCGCCTTTTTGGAGGTTAGCAGATGAGCTGCGTCAATCCGGAAAAAATGCCCTTTAAACCTTTTTTGGGAGAGGAGACAGTAGCCTTTTTAGAGCTAGCTATTTTGTACTCCTCCTTTGCCGGCTAGGGCCTGTTGATTTAGTATCACGAATGGTACGAACACTAGCGACTCCCTCTGCTTTTTGTTTGTTTGCTTGCGGTTGTCCTGCGATTCTGTGAGACCAAGTCTGCTTCATTGGCGTCCTTTTAATGGATTTCGTTTACCTTCACGCTGAGGCGGTGGTTGTCGATCCGATCATGGTTGTTCAGGCACTACTAAAACATGCTACACCTAGTATAGCTCCTTTTCTTTAGTATGCACCTAGCTTAGCGGTCGGCTGGCTAGAGTTGAGAAAGAAAAGGGATCCTTTGGAGATGAGCAACCAGATGCAAGATTCTCACATTCGAGAAGCAGCAACGAGACATCAGGGCACGGCATGGAACAGAGTGAACCGATCTAGGCTGGCTGGCTGGCGTGGCTGTAGATATGAACCATCAACCATGGGATATGGCGCGCGCATGGCGCGGTGGGCGGAACACACAGATTTGTCTACTCCCGAAGACAGAATACCTACTGCATCATTGTGAAAAGGCCTCCTTCCTCGGCAACCTGATGCTCCCGCCCCTGGTCTCTTCTGCCTTCTAGGTTCCACGGTTCCGGCGCTGCTGCGTGGAAAACTAGAGAGGAAGGAGGAGAAGCATTCCGCCTCGTCCACACGTCACGCCCGCCTCGCATAGGTCCGCGGACAGGGTACTAGTCCGCGGACATACATATGGGACATCTAATGCTAGCTGCATATATTCAAACTATTTCTCAATGAATTGGACGAAATTCATGCAAACACGGTCAGATTTTACACAAACAAGACGGATTTCATACATGCACGACAAATTTAACTATATTTCAAACATTTAGAACAAAAAAACCTGCTCCTGAACTTATCTTATTGAGGCGGCGCCCGGCGTCCAAGCCCGTGTCGTCCTCCTTTCGCCATCTTCATAAGCACCAGCGATAAGACCGATAAAATGAAGGTGCGGTCTCCGGTGAGGAAGAGTAGAACATGGGAGGCGCACCGACCCACATGTGACACCAGGACCCGCCGCCTCCCGTGGCCTACTAATCATTGAAGGAGTCTACGCCTTGTCCGTCGTCGGTGGATGTGAGGTCCAGGAGGGAAATGGTGACGCTTTGGCTGTCGTCGTCCGCCGGGCCGGCTGATGGTTCATCGGCGGCGTGTTGGAGGCGCAGCTAGCTATGTTCTCCTCCGTGGCTGCATCATAGATGTCACGCTGCTTCATGACGAAATTTGGGTTCACCATGGCCTCCTTGCTCACGTGCTCGCCATAGATATGGCCCTCTGCCAGCCGGTGCTGCTCCAGGAGGAACATGTTGTACTGTTGTTCCTCTTGCGCCTACTGGAACACTGATAAAGGCGTCGGCGCAGGCTGCGCCACTGTCATGGCGGCATTGAATGCACCTGCTCCATGGTGAAGCTGACGTGCACAGGAGGAGTGGGAGCCGGAGCGGAGTCGTCGGAGCCCGTCTCCATCGTGGTGTCGTCCTCGTCGTCGGAGACCTAGGGCGAGCTGGTCGGCAAGCCGGCCTCGATCTGCCTAGCACGATAACTATGCGAGGCAGCGGCAAGGGTGCTTCATCTCCGACGACAGACTGTCCCACAGTGCTTTTCCGCTGACGGTCACGGCGGTTGTAGTGCATGAAAGGAGGATGTGGAGGGGCTTGTGTTGTGTTGTGGAGTTAGTCAGGTGTGGCCGCTTTTATGTAGCGGATTCCGACGAGGCGAGGCGTCTGGGTGCATTAATGCACGACGCTGGAGTGGGTTTCTCGGCCGACGAGCCTGCTTAATGGCGACAAACGGACGAACATCGGCATTGAACCGGCGCGGTAGATATCCGTCACATCCGGTCCAGTCACGCATCTCCAGCATTGAACAGATGCGGACACCGGATATGTGGCACGGGCGGCGCCCTTGCCGACATGCCGCTTCAATGGCGGAGACAGTGAGAGGTCGCGTCCGTCCTGAGCCGTCTTCAACGTTGAGTAGCGTGTTCTATAGCGGCATGAATGCCGGCAGCTGGCGTCAGGAGGGAGCGCACATGGAAGAGGGGAAGGGTTTTTGGTTGGCCGTGACGGTCAGAAACAGGATTAGTTAGGATTGGTCCGAACTCCCGCAACCCTTCCAATGTTTGTCCTTAGTTTATGGAGAAATCGTGTCTGAACCATCCCACAAACCGATACAGGCCGGGTTGAATGGCTCCCGCAATCCGAATAGCGCGGTTCAGACCGTTGTGAAGGTTTACGGTCCGTTCTGCAGACGCCTTACTAGCATCGGCTGGGATGAATACTCTCACTCATTCTACGTGAATTTCGCTTTTGCGATTTACGCGGTGGGAGATTAGATCGAGATCTCTCCTGATAATCTCCCAACAATAATGCTCCTGCTGCATCTGCATCGATCTGTCTTGGTTGGTTGGAGGCTGGCCTGGGCGCAAACACCACAGACGTCGACGTACTACGCGTAGCATTCCTTTTTTCCGAGATGTGGCTGGGAACGCAGACGAGCCGGGGCGACATGCTTGGCAAGTGGCCACGCGAGCGCGCGGTTGCTGTCCAAAAGGTGTCTTTTGTTGGCCTTTGCGCACGCCATGCGCACTGTATCTGGGCGAAACCTTGGTGGAATAATAGTCTGTGGATCCCATGAATACCGAGCTGGCATCACTCAATTGGTCTCCGTCTTAGTACGATCCAGTGGCAGTCCGGTTGGCTTAAATTTACTAGCCGCACGCATGTTCTTGTTGCTCAGCAACAGCAGCCGCAGGCCCCAACATACGTTTGTCCTTTGGCTATGACCTTCTCCATATCCCTTCTCCATATCGGAAAATACATGGATGACAAAAAGTATACAAAAAGTGACCATATACAAGGCCACTTTATATTTTTATATACACATCTACATGGAGTAATTAATATGGCTCGTCCTTCGTGTGGACTAAAACGTAGATTTAGAATAAGTCCTCTGACTACTCATGCTCATCATGGAAAAAAGGAAGTAAAAGGGTCATTGCTCGCTAAAATCTTTCAACAATCTGAGTGTGGGAGGACTGAGGTATTTCATGGAGAAAGAATTGTAGCTCGCTCTCTTGATTATGATTCTCGTGCTGGGGTGTTCGAAGCAACCAAAGACCTCCTTTTCATTCCCTTTTTTATTCAACATTTCCTTCTTCCTTTCTTGCTGATTTTTGCTTCTAGATGTCCAGATCCCACCTCCGAACGCCAATTTTCAACATATAGAGTACCATTTTTCTTGGAGTAGTATATACAGATGCTACAGGCAACAAAGACTGCTCATTATTTTATGTACAAAGAATAAAATAGGAACAGAAGAAACCGAAGAAGGATCCATCCAGATCTTAGGCAGCTGTCCACAACAGGCCAAAAGAAAGCTTTTTCGACCACCCCGCCCATGCCAACGAATTCAGATGTTGTTCGTATACAACTCAACACCCTATCTTAAAAAAAAAGCTATACTGGCAGGCCAAAATAAAAGTACATTTAAAAAGGCTTTTGATATTTCATCATCTGCCATGGTAGTACAAAGACACAAGAATTAACAAAGATTACATCTAAGTCCGTAGACTACGTATCGACGACTACAAGCACTGGAACAATGTGAAGGTGTGCTGCAGTCATCACCCCTCACTCATTGGAGCCGGAAAAAAATTGTTGCAGAGACGGTCGGTAAGTCATCGTGTTAAGATCAGAGTGGACCAGTTCACTAGAACTGCAACCTTCGTCCCC
>NC_041392.1:601577842-601582072 GCF_002162155.2 Triticum dicoccoides | reverse complement strand
CCCCCGCCCCTAAAAAAGGTTGACGTTTTAGTTTCACACTGAAAGTAGAGCAATTGTGTGCATAAACAGAGACAAATCATCAGTTAGAGTGGTCCATTCCATTGGAATTTGGCATGAATCTGTTACAGCAATTCCTTTGTTCCAAAGGGAACAAAGGGGGTTCTTCCTATAAGGATCGTACCCTTCAAAATTCCTATGTTTTACCTTTGTTCCGAAAGGAGCCTTAGTGAGGTTGTAGACCAGAAAATGCTACTTAGAAGTAGCAGAAATATGTTGCTCATCCAGTAAAACCTATTCTTATTCTTAAGGCATCGAAAATAGAGATGTGTGCACTTCAAACTAGCGCCTGAAAAGGTTCCAAAAGTTAAAAGCATGGCCATACGTCACATCGGTCGATACATGTTGTCGGTGGAGCCGCCTGTCCCGCGCGTATGTGCAATGTAGTGCAGAGGCATGCGGGAAATGTCGATTCGGGCTAGAGCAGGAGCCACTACGAGGAGAAAAGGGGAAGTACTCCCGGTAAAGCCCATGAGTCATCGATGTTTTCGTCCCCAAGATGTCAGCACCCTCACCCTCTGAATGGCTGCCGCCATCACCCATGAGGAGGCTACCCCTAGGGTTCGAACAAGAGGAGAGGAAATAGAGGAGAAGGACCTTGTGATGCAATTCAAAGATAGATGTGATAAATTTGCAAATTTCTGGAGCCGGAGGAGGCGCTGGAAATGGCATGTGCCACACGTGCGTCATTGGAGAGTGTGGTGTTTGCTTGATTTTATTTGAAGTGATTGTGCAAAGCCAAGTTCATGAACTACTACCTCCGTTTCAGAATAAGGGTCGTGGCTTTAATTCAAATTACTTATTTTAGAATGCTGGTAGTTGTTCATATATTGCGTTTTGCAAGTTGATGTATCATACTGAATCCACGCGACAAGTTTATGAATTCCTAGCGCAATTATCTCTTTGACAAACAACCTTCCAAGAAAGAAAACCAGAAACCTCTTTGACAAACAAAACGATTACTATTAAAGTAGAGGTGCTACCTTGCGCTAAGCTATTTGATTCGACAAAGAAGAGGGAGCCAAGGACATACCATCTCCCACAAAATTTGTGGTACCGGTAGGCTAGGCCCTATCTACTTTAGGAATTTGGCATATTCACTTTCTTTTTATGAGCTTTTTATGAAAATTCGGTCTACGAGCGTACTCAGCGACACATAGACCTTTCCGCCAAGTTTAGACCGGTTGGAGTCTTGGAAAAGTGTTCGAAAAAAAGAATTTGAGGAATGTTTAGCGGAAACTAGTTTGTTTAGGGCAACTCTAACAGACCCCCTATTATAACAGAGGATCTGGCGGAGTAAAACCTTAGTGGAGTATTTTTACTCCACTAAGATTTGGCCGGACCTAACCAATCCCCTATATATAAGGGAGTAAAAATTAAATTTGTATAAGTTCAACCTAGTTTCAACCAAAATCTGCACAAATTAAACATAAGTTCAACCTAGTCGGACATATTGTCTTGACAACCCAAATTTTAACTTAAACCCTAAATTAAACTACTCGTCATCGCCATCCTTGCCATAGTAGAGGTCGAGTCAATCTTGCCTCGACATTCCACCGCCCAGTAGGTCCAGGCCGGTGCCGTCCTCGTCGGAGTTGGGGAAGATGCACCACCACTCCTCGGCACCGAACTCCTTCTTGTCCTGGCCGCCGCCGTCACCGCCTTGCACCTCGTCTTCGGAGATGACGATGACCTCCCCGCCGACCACCCGCTCCACGAATATAGCCCACTCCGCCTCCACGAGCCTAGTGAGTTGGCGGCGGAGGTCCGCCATGTACTCCTCGGCGGCGACCTCCACACCGCGAGGCACTCCATCGCCTCCCGGTCATCCAGAATAGTCGCCGTACCCACCACCCCGGTGGCAGTGGGATGAGGTAGGCGGGTACCATCCCGCATAGGAAGTTGAGTTGCGCGTCTGCGCCATGGAAACAGACCTGCCATCGGTCATATTTCAGGGCAGCGAGCTCCACCGTGTGGAACGACCATATCCACTTCTTCGTGTGGGTCTCCTGGTCGGTGATCTCCGCCACCCATGTCACCCACGCTCGCTGGTGGACGACGAGGTATTTCTTCTGCGGCTATCGTGGCGGAGGGTGGTCCGGGAAGTCGGAGATGCGGGCGGGGGTCGCATCGGCCGGTCGGCGGCGGCTCGAGGATGCGGCACGGCAGACGTGATGGCACGGATCCACGCTGCGGATCGGCGGCGGGGAGCGCCGGCCATGCAGTCCGGCATTGGGAGAAGGGGGTGTCAGGGAACGACAGGGTGCACCGGCGCCGCGGGATGCATGGGGAATAGGAGAGGCAGAGGAGATGGCTAGGGAGGTGGGGAATTTTTACTCAGCCACAGAGTGGTGGAGTAAAAATAAGCGGGTGAGATGAGGCTGAGAATAATTTTTCCTACACTAATGTCGATTAGGATACAATGCCACAATCCTGATCTGAAGTGCACGGTCCCGCGTAGCCTTGCCCAGGGCGGCTCGGGCGTGCTCCCAAACCCTAGCGCCGCCACTCTGCATCCCTCCTCCTCTTGCTGCGCCGCGGCCGAAGGACGTTGCCGAGCGAAGCTCGTGCGGCCGACGACGGTGGCAGGGATTTCTCTCACGGCTACAACTCGAATCTAGTGGGCACGGAGACAGGTAGTGCGTCGGCGTGCGCTGGGACCCGAGGTCCCAGTGGTCGGCGACGGGGCTTAGCGGCTGGCTGGACGCGATTTGCGGCGGTCCCTTGCGGCTGGGTTCAGGCTGCCACGGTGGGAGTGTGCATGCATGCATGCATGGGTGGGCGCTGGTTGGGGGTGCCGCTACAGCCAGGCATGTAGTTCCTGCGGATGTGTGCGACCTCCGACGGCGCTTGGGCCGAGCCTAGCATGGTGGTTTGTCTCCCCGTGTCGGCGCGCGGTACCTCGGTCGGTGACGGTAGTCTAGATCTTGGTCAGCCTAGCGGCGGTGGCTGCGGACTGTGATGGTGCGACGACCTCCTGTGGCTCCACGACGGCAGTGGACATCAAAAAATCTTTGGGGAGTTCATCTCTTCAGATCCGATGGTTGACTTCGGCGATGAGATTCAAACTATGGATGACGGCTTGACGCGGAGGAATGAATATGCAACAGCATATCGCATATAGCTACTGGAATACATTTGTGACGTGGATGGTGTCGAGGTCCGGTGTGAAAGCCCAGATCCGAAGTCTGGCAATGGCGATGCTTATATGTCGTTGCCTTTTTGAAGGCATTGCTTGGATATGCCCGAACTGTTTCTTCAGGATGAAAATCTAGATTCTGCCCTTGACTGGTGGGATCCGGTGACGGTAGCGATTGAGGGTCGCTCCCTTCCTGAAGTCATTGTTATCGAAGAATCTCGTTGTCCATATGTTGTTTTGAGATGGTTGGTGCGGATACAGTCTTTCCCGTAGTTTGCCTATCACGGATCCGACCACTTAGGGTTTTTTTTCTTTATTTTTCTCGCCCATGCATAGCATTGGTTTTATATGACTTTGTTATCTGCAGACGTGTTTTTGTGTGTGTTGATGTTAGTTGTGTGCATTCAAGCTATGCAAAGACAGGGTATGTGCTCATCGTGTTTGTATTATCTTAATGCTTCATTGTTAGACTATGTATAGCTTCTGTACCTATGTACGTATATTGTACATATTGTAACACAACCATTATATATAATGAGATAAGCCACCCCTAGAGGGTTGTGCTGGTTCCCCAAAACTTATTGTCTTACATGGTATCACGCTAGGTTACGATCGCTTCCGCTTCTAAACCCTAATACCCGCACCGCCGCCGCAGCCGCCGCCTTCACCGCCGCCGCCGCGCCACCGATCGCGCCGCCGCCATGTCGAGCGCCGCCACCACCGGTTCCACTGCTGCGGGCTTCCTCCCGGCCTCTCTTGCGGCTCTGCTCAACCTCCCGCTCGATGCCGTCTCTGTTCCGGCTCCGATCGGGACAAGGAGCATCGGCTCCGTCTTCTCCACGCCGCCGGCGCCCTCGCTTGGGCGTGACCTCGTGGTCCACACCGCGGCGCCGCCGTCCGCTGCGGACTCCGCAGGCGTCGTCCCGCCGCTCCTGCCGCAAGCGGATCACACTGCCCCGCTGGCGGGGTTGGCGGCGTCCGCCCCGGCCGCGGGCCTTGCGGCGTCCGCACCGGCCGCGAGCTTTGCGGCGCCC